>NC_050576.1:318775175-319000175 GCF_011100635.1 Trichosurus vulpecula | reverse complement strand
AGGTTTTTTGTCATATTATCAATCATAGCACTTAGAGACATTTGAATAGCACAGGAACCATTATGCAAACGTCTTTGCATAGAAAATGAATCCGAAAGGGCACAATCAAAGACAATTTACCTTTTCAATCCACAATATAGCTGTATTACGACAAGGTTGAACTTTACTAAATAAGCATAACTGTGAAGTCATCAACAGAACCTTCATTGACTCCCCGGGATAAAAACCTGAGATGGCTAGTCCATTTCAGAGTGGGCTCTTTTAGATTTAAATTCCAGTGGGTCAGGGTCTATGTCTAAAATAACATGATGTAGCTGAAAGAACCCTGGATTTGAAGTCAGAGGACCTTGATTCATACTCAAATGCTACTGTTACTTGCCTCTGTGACATGGGGAAAGTTTTCAGCTATCTCTAGACATGAGTTTCTCCATACACAAACTGAATAGGCAGCAAACAATGGCATTTGCGGTGACTTTTGCATATGCACATACGTGTGTATATATATATATATGTTATCTATTATATAAAATATGCATGTATGTTTTTATCATTCTATGTAGAGCCTAGAATAGCAAGTGGCTTCTAAGTTTTTGTTTGTTTTTAAATAGTAACCATGAAGTCTTGATGCCCTTGTTGGTAGCCAAATATCATATGGGCCCTGACTCTTTACAATTTAAACAATATTATGATTTAGGGCAGGGCTGTCCAAAACATGGGCCGTGCTCCCCCATGTGGCCTGCCTGTGTCCACCACAAGCACAGAAATCAACACAAATGCTTTAGTTAAAGCATTTATATCAATTTCCATGCCCACAGTAAACACAGGTGGGCCCATAAAATCGCACTGCAGGGTGCATGCTACCCTTGGCCGCACTTTGGACAGCCCTTGATTTAGGGAATAGAATTAAGCATCCCAGAACAAAGCGCACACAAACCCATAAATTCATTTCTCACTACTATTCTTCAAAATTCAAATTATTTTTAATTATAATTGTGAAGCTTCTAATATGAAGAAAGGAACATGCCATTACTGACTTGTCTTGTGGGCTTCAATAAGGTGCTTCTTTTCTTGGGGATGAATTCATTTGCTGTAAAATGAGTAGCTGGCCTAGATGATATATGTTTGCTTCTAGTTAACATTGGGTTATGCAGGATGCCACCCCCTCCCCCAACACACACACACTCACCAGTTTCCCCATTGGAAAAATGTGTCCTTTGGGCTCTGGAACTATCTTTAATTTTTCTGAATCTCCTTAATGCTTTTGCTTTGATTGAACTGTTTTTATGATATCATTCTTGGCAAATCCTTTCCTTCCTTACAGACTTCAGCTGTGACTGGACAGTTCTAAGAAGTCCAATTAGTGCGTGATAATTGACATGTTTTATTTATAGTGATCTTGTAGAAATATCTGTACTCGTAATAGAGTTGCCAAAGACTTTCAGGCTCTATTTGCCAGGTACGGGCCCTTAAATTCAAGAGGGCACAATCACCTACTGGGCTGTTCATCTTTTTCCAGGCTGGTATCATTTATACAATCCATATGGGTTTAACCCTTATGTTGTCTTGTGGCCTTCAATTGCTTTATTTCTGAAGGCTATACATCTGTCTCTTAATGGATGACAATTTTATATCACATGTTACATTGAACACTCACTCAGATGCAATTACTCCCTTTCATCACTAGATGGTGCTTATTAAATTTTAGTTACATTTAAGCAATGTTTCTACAAGGACAACTTGAAAGTCACAATGTTATATTTTTAAAAATTTCTGTATACTAATATCTCATAACTTCACAGCTATTTTATAGCATTCTATAACTAGGCATATACAAACTATACATGCACATATGTATATAATAATATTATATAAATACATGCATGCATACATATAAAAATCTATTGCTCAATAAAGCTTTTTCATGTCTCTCTTTAAATAAGTTCTCTAATATTATTTATCATTCATATAGAATGCACAATTATCAATAAAAACCCTAAGCTTACTACTTAAGTGGTAACCTGGTTTCCTTTCTGATTTTGTTTCTTGACACTTATTCTTGACTGGTAACTCAGCAGTTTCTATTCCAAGTTCCCTAGGACTCCTACTGATTGAAGACAATACAAGCATTTGAGTTTCTGTCACATAAAGTGGGGATAGATTTATTTCTTATTTTAGTGAGTCAGTGATAGTAGAAGTGAGAGTTAAGAATGATGATTAGATGGTTTGGGTTAACCACAAAATATTAATAACTAGCATTTGTTTTGTGCTTTATGGTTTAAAAGCAATGTGCAATTATCTCATTTTTGCATTCACATATCCCTACAAAGTAGCTCGTCCTTCCTCCTCCTCCTCCTCCTCTTCTTCTTCCTCCTCCTCCTCCTCTTCTTCCTCCTCCTCCTCCTCCTCCTACTACTACTGCTACTCCTCTAACATTTATGCAATGCTTATTATGTGCCATGTACCTTCCAAGTGCTTTGCAATTATTAACTAATTTGATTCTTACAACAAATCCTTGAGGTAGGTGTTAATAATAATAATAGCAAATTAGAATGTGACATCATCCAAACTTAGAATGAGGCATCTTCCCTAGTAATGGGTTCCTTACCTCTTCAGTTCTTCAAACAGATGTTGTGCAGAGGATTATTGTTCAGATATAGATTGGGCTAACTGAATTTCAATAAGCCTATGAATCTATGAAAACATATACTGAATTGGATTTTTTTTCTTTTTCACATAAGAGAAGTACACCTAATGTGAAGCAGATCATATTAAGCTACACAATAGAGTTCAATAATAGGAGCCTGGCTCTGCATGGGAGAAAGTACTGGAATGGATAGAAACAGGTAGAAAATTCATTTAATATTTAGTTTTAAATTCTATGTTTGCCCTTTGTAGGAGACAAAATTTTGGGGAGACTTCCCATGGAAATACAGATTAAATGGAGCCTTTCTGAGTCCCTGCCACAGTGATAAATGTTGCATGCACCTGGTCAAAAGAACTATCAAGACTTAGGTAGAAACCAAAATTGATTCCAGACCACTCATGGTATCTCTTTATTTTTTGAAAAGCTGACTACCCTAATCCCCAGTACCGGAAAGTCAGGTCACTTCTCCTCTCCCCCAGATTCACCAATATCCTGAGGGAGCTGGCTATGCAATGGTAAAAGAGAGCTGGGACTAGAGTTAGAAAATCCTCAGTAGGAATCTGGCCAGACAGTTGTTCAGCCCAAGTGAATATACCTCCAGGCTAGCTCCACTGAAAGAGCAAGTGAAGAGCCCTGAGGGCAGCTGGGTGAGAGGTAGCCTCACCTTCAGCCACAGCAGCTTTCACCTCCCAGACAGTGTAGGGAGTCAGGCATCAGAGCAGGGGAAGATTGAGGTAACCTCTGCTGACAAGGGACACCAGGCCTAGAAATGGTCCAAGGTGAGAAGGAAGCAGTAGTCACTTAGTGAGCACAGGAATGGTGGAGAAGAGATGCTGTTGGCTGTGGGCACTCACAGGAGAGCTGAATTCTTGGTTTCATTTCTAGGCCAGAGGGGAGAACTAAAGGGTCATACCCACTGGAGGATTCTCAGGGAGCAAGAGCTTTTCCAGCTTACTCTGCCAAGGGGCCCTAGATGTGGCTTGGAGGGGGAAAGGAGTGCAGAGGTTAGGCCCAGGACAAAGTTCCAGAAATGACAGTAAGAAGGACTTGAGACCAGAGGCACCATCCTCCAAACCCCAGGATAAGAAGTGATTATAATAACAAGCTGCCAATTTTTTTTTTTTAAAAATGAGAAATCAAAAGAGAAAGAACACAACTATAGACAGTTACTATGAGAATAGAGAAGACCAGGGTTCATCTTCAGAGGAGGACAGTGAAGCAAAAAAAAAAAAAACCTCTTCTACCCCAAAGAGTAACATCAAATGGTCACCTGCCCAAAAAGAATTCAGAGAAAAATTAAAAAAAAAGATTTCAAAGACCAAATAAAAGAGATTGAGGAATTTTTTTAAGAACCTTCTAAGAAAAGCAAAGAGATTATGAAAGGAAAGTCAACCAATCAGAAAAGGAGATCCAGACTCTTAGGGAAGAAAACAACTCCTTGAAAATTAAAATTGGATAAGGAGGAGCCAGCAAAGTTATAAGAGATCAAGAAATAACAAAACAAAATATATAGAATGAAAAAATAGAAGAGAATGTGAAACTTCTCATAAGAAAAACAACTGATCTAAAAATAGATCAGGAAGAGAAAACATAAGAATAATCAGACTACCTGAAAGTTATGATTTAAAAATAATAAGAATCTTGATAAAATAATAGAAGAAATAATTACGACAATTGTCCTGAGGTGGGGAAAGTAGAAACAGAAAAAATAATCTGACAATCACTACCTAAAAGAGGTGCTATGAGGAAAACCTACAAGAATATCATAGCCAAAAGCTTAAACCCCCAGGTTAAGGAGAAAATATTACAAGCAACAAGGAAAAAATAATTCAATATGGCAGAGCCACAATTAAAATTACACAACAAAAAGCAGCAGCTTTACTAAAAGACTGCAGGTCTTGGAACACTATATATTGAAAAAATGGCTCTGAACCAATTCTAGAACTGCAGAACCCACAAAACATCAGAGGGAAACAGGGCTCCAGCCCAGGACAGCCTGGATGGTCTCTGGGTGAGGTCTATCCCACACAGAGCTGGGAGCTGGGAGCTGGGAGCGGAGCAGAGCAGAGCCCAGCCATGAGCGGCTTGGACCAACCAGACCAGGAGCCAGGGGGAGTGGGGCCCTAGCACCCTGAATCAGTGAGCTGCGGCAGTTACCAGACTTCTCAACCCACAAACACCAAAGACAGCGGAGAAGGTTAGTGGGAAAAGCTGCCCGAGCGGAAGGAGTTCGCAGTTCAGCCACCACGCCCAGGGCAGCGGAGGTGGGGCAGCTACAGCTGCTGTTGCTTCCAGCCCCAGGCCCATCTGGTGGGAGGAATTAAGTGGCGGATCAGAGCAGGAGTGCACAGCCTCCTGAAGATCTAAGCCCAGTCCAGGTTGGGGGTTCTTGGGGAAGGAGGAGTGCTGGTGTGGCAGAGCTGGTGCATCCCCCCCAAACGTGGAACATAGAACTCTTTAGTCTACAAGCAGTCATACCCCACTGAAAAACTCAAGGGTCAAGTTAGGTGGTTGGGAATATGGCCAGGCAGCGAAAACACACCCAGATTCAGTCTCAGACTTTGGATTCTTTCTTTGGTGACAAAGAAGACCAAAACATACAGCCTAAAGAAGTCAACAAAGTGCAAAAGCCTATACCAAAAGCCTCCAAGAAAAACATGAATCAGTCCCAGGCCATGGAAGAGCTCAAAAAGGATTTGGAAAAGCAAGTTAGAGAAGTGGAGGAAAAATTGGGAAGAGAAATGAGAAGGATGCGAGAAACCATGAAAAACAAGTCAATGACTTGCTAAAGGAGACCCAAAAAAATACTGAAAAATACACTGAAGAAAACAACACTTTAAAAAATAGATTAACTCAAATGGCAAAAGAGCTCCAAAAAGCCAATGAGGAGAAGAATGCCTTGAAAGGCAGAATTAGCCAAATGGAAAAGGAGGTCCAATGGACCACTGAAGAAAATACTACCTTAAAAATTAGATTGGAGCAAGTGGAAGCTAGTGACTTGATGAGAAATCAAGATATTATAAAATAGAACCAAAGGAATGAAAAAATGGAAGACAATGTGAAATATCTCATTGGAAAAACCATTGACCTGGAAAATAGAACCAGGAGAGATAATTTAAAAATTATTGGACTACCTGAAAGCCATGATCAAAAAAAGAGCCTAGATATCATCTTTCAAGAAATTATCAAGGAGAACTGCCCAGATATTCTAGAGCCACAGGGTAATATAGAAATTGAAAGAATCCACCGGGGGAACCCGAGCTGTGTGAAGGCGGCAGCGGCTCTTGCCTGGGCTGGAGAACTGGCGGAGTTCCAAACTCCGGGTGGCGGCAGGAACGGGAGTTCCCAGAGCAGGGAGCTATGGGCCAATGCCCTCGGCTGGAGGCCCTGAATCCTACCTCAGTCCACGGTGACGAACTTCGGGGCACCGAAAGTGACCATGTTCTAGAGCTTACTGTTCCAAGAGATTGTGGTGCCAAGTGTGATTCTGCCTAAGTCTGAGGAGGAAAAGATCCAGAAGTTGATGGCCTGACCACCTACTAAAGGCAGCAGTGAAAAGACATGGCGGGGCTTTGTTTATGGTCCATTCAGCTGTGGATGCTAACTATGCATATTCTTCAGTTAGCAGCATCAAGAGGCAGGAGCTATGGCAGCTGAGCAAGGCCACCTGACTCCAGGGTGCTTTCCCTGGGTATCATCAACAGAGACTTCTCTTTCCCCACAGCAGCAACATGACATCTCTGCCTGTTTGACAGAGACTGAGGGCATGTTCCTTGATCCACAACCACAGCTTAAAGCCTGCAGGAGGAGGGTCAGAGACCATTTCCATTACAGCTGAGGAAAATGAAATTTCCATTTTATTTGGTACCTTGTAGAGACAATGCACTAACTTTTAGGAAGAGGAGTGAGGAAGAGGTTGAATTGTTTAGTGGAAACTTATGTGGTTATGGCTACTGACCCAACGTGATCAGAGGGGGCAAGTGTCACTTAGAGACTTATGACAGGCTATACCATGTTGCAGAATGGGGGAGTGGGGAATGGAGGCCAAACCTGGATGCTGCAATGGTCCAATCGCATCCGGCTTACCTGGCTCAGCTTTATACTCTTCATCATTTTGGTTTTCTTCCCCCTCATTGCCCACTACTATGTTACCACCTTGGATGAGGCAGATGAGGCAGGCAAATGCATCTTTGGGCCACGAGCTGGCAATGAGTTGTGTGAGGTGAAGCATGTGTTAGACGTTTGCCGTATCCACGAGTCAGTCAGTGAAGAACTCCTGCAGCTTGAAGCCAAACGGCAGGAACTAAACAGCTAAATTGCCAAGCTCAATCAGAAGATCAAAGCCTGTAAAAAGAGTATTGAGAATGCCAAACAAGACCTACTGCAGCTCAAGAATGTCATCAGCCAGACTGAACATTCCTACAAAGAGCTGATGGCCCAAAATCAGCCCAAACTTTCCCTGCCTATCTGACTGTTACCAGAAAAAGATGATGTTGGCTTGCTTTACCCTAAACTTCTCCGTAGTTGCAGGCTGCACAATTGCCTTGACTACTCTCGCTGTCCGCTCACTTCTAGCTTCCCAGTCTATGTCTATGATAGTGACCAGTTGGCCTTTGGCAGCTATCTGGACCCCCTGGTCAAGCAGGCTTTTCAGGCCACAGCACGAACCAATGTCTATGTCACAGAGAATGCTGACATTGCCTGCCTTTATGTGATTCTAGTGGGAGAAATGCAGGAGCCATTGGGTCTATGGCCTGCTGAACTAGAACAACAGTTGTACCCTCTGCCCCATTGGCGGACAGGTGGACACAACCACCTCCTCATCAACCTGTCATGGAAGTCAAATACACAGAATTTACTGTATAATGTCAGTACGGGTCGAGCGATGGTGGCCCAGTCCACCTTTTATGCTACTCAGTACCAACCTGGCTTTGACATAGTCATATCACCACTAGTCCATGCCATGTCAGAGCCTAACTTCCTGGAGATCCCTCCACAGGTGCCAGTCAAGATGAAGTATCTCTTCAGCTTCCAAGGGGAGAAAATTGAGTCACTGCGGTCCAGCCTCCAGGAGGCCCGTTCCTTTGAAGAGGAGATGGAAGGTGACCCTCTTGCTGACTATGATGACCGAATCATTGCCACCCTGAAAGCAGTACAGGACAGCAAGCTTGATCAGGTGCTGGCAGAGTTTACCTGTAAGAATCAGCCTAAACCTAGCCTGCCTACTGAGTGGGTACTGTGTGGGGAGAGGGAGGACCACTTAGAATTGCTGAAACTTTCCACCTTTGCTCTGATTATCACACCAGGTGATCCCTACTTGGTGATCTCTGCTGGATGTGCCATGAGGCTCTTTGAGGCACTAGAAGTTGGAGCTATTCCAGTGGTGCTGGGGGAGCAGGTGCAGCTTCCCTACCAAGATGTGCTACGGTGGAATGAGGCGGCCTTGGTAGTGCCCAAGCCACGGGTCACAGAAGTTCACTTCCTGCTGCGGAGCCTCTCAGACAGAGATCTGCTGGCCATGTGGCACCAAGGCCGCTTCCTTTGGGAAATCTACTTCTCCACAGCTGACAGTATCTTCAACACAGTTCTGGCTGTGGTTAGGACTCGCATCCAGATCCCAGCTGCTCCCATCCAGGAAGAGGCAGCAGTTGAGATTCCCTGTCGCTCAGGCAAAGTGGCAGGTACTGACCCCAACATGGCAGATAATGGGGATCTGGACCTGGGGCCAGTGGAAACAGAACCACCCTATGCCTCTCCTAAATACCCCCGCAACTTTATCTTGACTGCCACTGATCTTTATCGCAACTGGAACTCAGCCCCAGGGCCTTTCCACCTTTTCCCACACACACCTTTTGACCCTGTTTGGCCTTCAGAGGCCAAATTTCTTGGCTCTGGCACTGGATTCAGGCCCATTGGTGGAGGAGCAGGAGGTTCTGGCAAGGAGTTCCAGGCAGCATTGTAGGCAGTGTTCCAAGAGAACAGTTCACAGTGGTGATGTTGACTTATGAATGAGAGGAGGTGCTCATGAACTCCTTAGAGTGATTGAATGGCCTCCCTTACCTGAACAAGGTGGTAGTGGTATGGAAGTCTCCAAAGCTTCCATCAGAGGACCTCCTGTGGCCCAACATTGGCTCCCCATTATGGTGGTCCGCACTGAGAAGAACAGCTTGAACAATCCCTTCTTACCATGGAATGAAATCAAGATGAGGTCATCCTGTCCATTGATGACGATGCTCACCTATGCCACGATGAGATCATGTTTGGCTTTCGGGTATGGAGAGAAGCTCAAGATCGTATTGTGGGTTTCCCTGGGCGATACCATGCTTGGGACATTCCGCATCAGTCCTGGCTCTATAATTCCAACTACTCCTATGAGCTATCCATGGTGCTGACAGGTGCTGCCTTTTTTCACAAGTATTACACCTACCTGTACTCCTATGTGATGCCTCAGGCCATCAGGGATATGGTAGATGAGTACATCAACTGTGAGGATATTGCCATGAACTTCCTCATCTCTCATATCACCCGGAAACCCCCCATCAAGGTGACTTCTCGATGGACATTCCGATGCCCAGGGTGCCCCCAGGCCTTGTCCCATGATGACTCCCATTTCCACAAGCGGCACAAGTGTATCAACTTCTTTGTCAAGGTGTATGGCTACATGCCCCTGCTGTACATACAGTTTCAGGTGGACTCTGTCCTCTTCAAGACCCACCTACCCCATGAAAAGACCAAGTGTTTCAAGTTCATTTAGAGGCACCTGGGGATTTGGCGATCAGATCGTGTGGAGGAAGGGAGATGGCACCTGCAGGCCAGAGGGTTAGGAACCCTTTTGGACATCCACCAGCTGGGTGGTCCAGGCTGGCCACTGCTGAGGAAGGGGGCCAGCAAGAGTGGAAGGGAACATCTGCCTTCAGTCTTGATGCCAGCCCTGCCCAGGCACATGCGAATACTGGACTGCTCCCTGCTAGAGCTTTGGCGAAGAGATGCCAGGGTTCCACCAACAAGATATTCAGTAGCTTACACTAAGGACCATGGAGTTAGTCACTCACTGAGTATGTTAGCCCAGAACACCTGGTTTGTGGTTTTTATAATAATAATAATGGTTATTATTATTTTAAAAAAAAAGAAAGTATCCACTGATCGCCTCCTCAAATAGACCCCAAAAAGAAATCTCCTAGGAATATTGTTGCGAAATTCCAGAGCTCCCAGATCAAGGAGAAAATACTGCAAGCCGCCAGAAAGAAACAATTTGAGTATTGTGGAAACATAATCAGAATAATCCAAGATCTGGCAGCTTCTACATTAAGAGATTGAAAGGCTTGGAATACAATATTCTGGAGGTCAATGGAGCTAGGATTAAAACCTAGAATCACCTACCCAGCAAAACTGAGTATCATGCTCCAAGGAAAAATATGGATTTTCAATAAAATAGAGGACTTTCAAGTTTTCTCAGTGAAAACACCAGAGCTGAATAGAAAATTTGACTCTCAAACACAAGAATCAAGAGAAGCATGAAAAAGTAAACAAGAAAGAGAAATCATAAGGGACTTACTAAAGTTGAACTGTTTTGTTTACATTCCTACATAGAAAGATGATGTGTATGATTCATGAGACCTCAATATCATAGTAGCTGAAAGGAATATGCACACACACACACACACACACACACATATATATATATGTATATGTATATATATGTTTATGTATATATATATAAGTGAATGTGCATGTAAGTATATATGTATGTGTATATATATATATATATATATATATATATATATATATATATATATCTATAGATATAGAGAGAGAGAGAGAGAGAGAGAGAGAGAGAGAGAGAGAGAGAGAGAGTGGACACAGGGTGAGTCAAAGATGAAGGGAAGATATCTAAAAGAAATAAAATCAAATTAAGGGATGAGAGAGGAATATATTGAGAGAGGGAGATAGGGAGAGATAGAATTGGGTGGATTATCTTGCATAAAGGTGGTAAGAGGAAGCAGTTCTGTGGGAGGAGGGGAGAGGGCAGGTGAGGGGTGAATGAGTGAATCTTGCTCTCATCAAATTTGGCCTGAGGAGGGAATACCATACATACTTAATTGGGTATCTTACCCCACAGGAAAGAACAAGGAAGAAGATAAAAAAGGGGGAGGATGATGGAGGGGAGGGAAGATGGGGGTGGAGGTAATCAAAAACAAACACTTTGGAAAGGGGACAGGGTCAAGGGAGAAAATTCAATAAAGGGGGATGGGTTGGGAAGGAGAAGAATATAGTTAGTCTTTCACAACATGAGTATTGTGGAAGGGTTATACATAATGATACACATGTAGCCTATGTTGAATTGCTTGACTTCTTAGAGAGGGTGGGTGGGAAGGGAAGAGGGGAAATTTGGAACTCAAAGTTTTAAAAACAGATGTTCAAAAACAACAAAAATAAGGTTTTGCATGCAACTAGAAAATAAGATACATAGGCAATGGGGCATAGAAATTTATCTTGCCCTACAAGAAAGGAAGGGAAAAGGGGATGGGAGGGGAGTGGGGTGACAGAAGGGAGGACTGACTGGGGAACAGGGCAACCAGAATATACATCATCTTGGAGTGGGGGGGAGGGTAGAAATGGGGAGAAAATTTGTAATTCAAACTCTTGTGAAAATCAATGCTGAAAACTAAATATGTTAAATAAATAATTTTTTTAAAAAAGCCAGAACTTAATAGAAAATTTGACATACAATATCTAAGAGAAATATAAGGTAAACATTAGACTAATTACAAGGGACTCAAAAGGACAAATTTTTCACTTTTTATGTGGAAATGTAAACCGTATATTTAAAATTGTCATTAGTAATTGCATAGCTCAAAAGAAACAGTTGGGTATGGCTGAGTATGATGTGATTCTGAAAAAGAAAAAAGACGTAAGAAAAGGTAAAAAAAAAAGTAATCATCTTATACAAATGAGGTGTCAGAGGGAGAACTGAAACACAGGAATTAGATGAGGGAGGAGAGCCAGTAGTTCTGGAATCAAACTCTCATCAGGAATGAGTTAAAGAGAGAACAATGCACATACATGTAAAAGAGTATAAAAGTCTTGTAAATTCAGAAAGAAATAACAGGGTAAGAAGATGGGGAGAGGATAAAGGAGGGATAGGAAATAGGATCCAGCAGGGGTATAGAAGGGTTGTAGATTAAGGGGAATGGGATGAAGAGCGAACCACATATATATTGAGAAGAGTATGAAAATCTGAATTTAGAAAGAAATATGAGGGTAAGGGTATAAGATGGAGAGGAATTCTTGGAGGTGATACGTTAAGGAATAGGAAAGTGAGGAAGAAGGTAGAAGCAAAGTAGAAAAGTGAGGAGGGATAGGAATAAGGTGAGAAGCATGGTGAGGAAAATAGAGAGGAGGAAAATATATAAGTATTTGTAGTTTTAAATGTGAATGGGATGTATTTAGTCATAAAATGGAAACTGGTAACAGACTAAAATTTGAATTCAACAATATGCTGCTTTTAGGAAATGTTATAAAAACGAGAGATACACACAAAGATAAAATAAAGGTCAGGAATAGAATTTATTGTTTAAAAACATCATCATGATCTCAGACAAAGTTAGAGCAAAATAGATTTAATCAAAAGAGAAAAACAGGGAAACTACACTATGTATCAGCAATGTTATTCAATATTGTTTTAGATCATATAAAATAATGACAGTATAAATGAGAGTATACCTGCCAAAACAAACACAGGAACCATACAAATATAAATACAGAACACCTTTTATACAAAGTTATATCTAAAAAATTGAAGTAGTATTTATTGTCCATGGGTAGGAAAGGCTAATATATTTTTAAATGACAATTTTACATAAGCAAATATATTTATGTAATGCCATCCCAATTAAAATTACTAAAAATTATCTTACTGAGTCAGAAAAATAATAATAACAGGGTTCATTTGGATGAACAGAGGGTCAGGAACTTCAAGAAAACCAGGAGAAAAATATTTGAAGGAACTAGATTTAGTAGTATCAGACCTTAAACCACATGATAAGGTGAGAGCAGGGTTGAAGTGTAAAATGGATAATTTTGATTATTTTAAATTCAAAATTTCCTGCATAAATAAAGACTATGTAGCCAAGAATAGAGGGAATGCAGAAAATTAGGCGAGAAAACTCTCACAGACAATCACTCAGATAGAATGTGATTGGGTCCGAATATTGTTGTGGTGAAGGCAATGATGAGCTGGTGGATTTAGAAAAATATGGAAGGACTTGGACACATGAAAGAAGATGCTATCTGCCTTCAGAGAAACATACGACAAGTGGAAATAATATGGTCTTTACATATGTGTGTTTGAGTGTATATATGTGCATGTTTATGAGTAACTACGTATATGTATCTATGTTTATATAGATGTGTGTATGTATGTTTCTATGTATATATGAATGTATGTGTACATATACACACACACATACATATACACACACACACACACATATATATATATATATATATATATATATATATATATATATATATATATATACATATCTACCCTTAATTATAGCTGGGGTGGGGCAAAGTAAAAAGTTCACAGCAGAGGACAAAAGAAAACCTACAAGGCAGCAAAGAAAAAATGGACAGCTTTGAAATTAATGTGTAGTATTTGTTATATAGGTTTTCTTCAAAAGGAAATTTATTGCTTTATAGTGAATTTTCTCATGTTCTGCTATGTAAAATAAATAAGTGTTTGGAAGAAGGAGGAGGAGGAGGAAGAGGAGAAGTAGTAGTAGGAGTAGTAACAATAGTAGTAGGAGTAGTAGGAGTAGTTTAACATTGATCCTTACAGACAGTGCCTGTTTCGAATGCAATGTCAGTGCACTAACTATCATGTTATCGTGGAGGACTGCGTAATCCATGTGTGGTTACAGAAGAGTAAAATATCTCAAAAACAGAGAATTTAGTAACCCACTAATTTATCATTAGTCCACTAGACAGATTTTCTTTTCAATGCCATGCCAGACATACCTTAGGAAGATACTCAATTATACTCTCTTTCCTTTTCATTATCACTCTTAGTAAATCCAGTATTTTAATATAATTGTTTGAACCTGAGATTTGAGTAAGATACATTTTTCTCTTCTCTCATCTTTTTTTGTCAGATCAGACATTTCATTAACATTTTATCCATTCAAAACTTTAATTTAATTCAACACTTTTATTTTATGTTACTTAATCTTAGAATTGTGACAAGACAAAAAAATTCCTAAATGTCTGTGTGACAGCATATACTAAAGTTACATGTTTTTATTTTATTGCTAGTCCATAGCATATCTTGTCTATAAATAGAGATACTGTATAAATTTTGTACCGCCTTGGGGCCTTCTACATTGCCTGGCAGCCTGGAGGTACTTAATAAATTTATTAATTCATAGACAAAAAAACGAAGAATGAACTGATTCACAAAGTCAGTGATGATGATGATGATGATGGTGGTGGTGGTGAAGAGGATAATGCTGATAAGTTACATTTACATGATGTTTAAAAGTGTATGAAGCTCTTTAAATACATTATTACATATTATATCAGAACCCTCCTCTGAGGAGAGTTCCTCCTATGAGGTAAATGTTATAAGTTTTATTATAACCATTTTACACATTATGAAACTAAAGGTCAGACAGGTTAAGTGACTTATCCTTTTTAACATAACATTTTCTATGGCTAGTTTGAACCCAGATCTTCTGATTGCATTTTCAGCCCTCCATTCCTTATGTCCTTATCGGATATGCCTTCAAAATACAATCTATAAGCCTATCATGCAGAAAATTAGTTTATTAGCATTGATAGTTTTGTTCTCATCCTCATTGTCAATTTAATTATTTTCTTTGCAAGTCAAATGAGTTCTGGTATCTTTGTTTGCAGTCAACATCTTGAGAATTATAGATGAAGCTCAAAACAGTTCATAAGTTTATTTTTTGTGTACTTAGAGCTCATAATAAATATAGTAGTCATTGGTTAAATGCATACATAAAACAGCATTTGGAACAGAAAAGTCAGCATGGTCACCATCTACTTAGTTTCCAAAAGCTAATAAACATTAGTCAGTTTATTAACTTTGGCTAGGAAAATTAAAAAAAAGTTGTTCACTACAATTTTGTTTTAATTTAGACAAACAATGAGATTTACAAATTATTTCACTTTTATTTATGTCCAGCCCACTGTCATAAGGTCCAATCCAAATTTCCCTAAGTAATAAGGTATGAGGCATGGCCTAAATCTAAAAATTCTAGAGAAGATATGTTAGACAAGGTTCATTATAGATCCTCCTAAAAGTTTCATGTTCCAACAATTTGACAATTGAAATTGTAGTCTCATTCACCATTATTCAATTTTTATTAACTGGACTGAAAGTTGAGACTATGAAGATGGACAATAGCATGTCTTTCCTTAGAAATTTTTCTTTTGGGGAAGTGTAAACTGAGTTCTTCAGGATAATAAATCAGGTCTTTTTAAGGATGGTCCTAGGATATATATGAATGAGATAGTATCCAAGATGGCAAATAATCAGATATAACCCTTTGGGACTTGGGGATATCAGAAATCATATTTATAACTTTAAAGATGGAGGGGCATTAGAAATAACCCAATTCATCAATCTTGTTTTACAGATGCAAAAAGAGAGTCTCAAAATGTTTGTGTAACTTACCTAAATCACATAGATAACAAGGTAAAGAATCAGTATTCCAATCCAGATCTCCTGACTCCTAATCCATTGTTCTTTTCACTACAAAAGCAGTTCTTATCCTGGAACTCACACGTTCCCAAAGGATTCAATGATAGATTTCAGCTTTTAGTCCCTGAAATGAAATAGGGAAAAATAATAGCTTTATTTCTACATAATTAATTTCCTTTGTAATTCTATGTACTTTTGTGCATTTTAAAAGATTATCCAGAAGGAGTGCACAAGCTTCACCTGAGTGAGAATTAGGTCCACGTTACACAAAATGATTAAGAACCCCTGCACTATAACAAACTGGAAAAACGGGGAGGTGGGGAGGGGGGAAGTCCTCTTAAAATAGGAGATGCAAGGGAGAACTGTTGCTGGTCAAGGGAGGATGCCTAGATCATCAAACCTCTGAAAAGGAAAGTATGATTGGTTAAGGTTGGATGTTGGACAAGTTAGGCTATAATCTGCAGACCACATACACACATATGCATACGTGTATGTATTCATACATAGGCATAAGAGCCTATTTTTTTTTCTTACTACTGACTTAATTCCCCCTGTGAAGGTTGATTACCCATCTATATGTATCACTATATATTTTTTAATGTTTATCCTCTAATATAGTTTTATTGTAAGGATCAAATCAGGTAATGACTAAGAAAAAAAAAGGATAGCACATAGTAGGTTCTATGTAAATGATTATTCCCCATTAGGAGTCATAGACTTTTCTCTACACTTGAGCACTAATTAATTATATAACCTTGGTTAAGTCATTTAACCTCTCTGGGACTCAGTTTCCTCATTCAGATGTACAGTTGTGTTAAACATTTTTATGATAATATCACTAGAGACATTAAAATTCTTTTCCCTATCTTACAAAATGCTTTCTATTATAATAATGTCTTCATATTTACAGTAAAATTAAATAGGAACTAAGTAACATGTTACTGTGAATTATGAGGCTATATTTCTATCTTGAGGTCCTGATGATCTCATAAAACATAAGAGAAAGGTTGATGGTTTATACACTCACCAAGACACAAAGATGGAATTATAGCCCTAATAATTCATATTTTCTGGCTCTTATATAGTGTAATGCACACATTCAATTATCAAATTTATTTTCTGGATAGTTTTAGGTTTCCTCTCCCATCTCAATGCTATATTTATTCTTTCTTCTCTCTTTTTCATAGTCAATTCATTTACCTATTTATATTATGATCTACGCTTACCTGCTTTCAGTTTCAAAATATCAAGAATGAAATTATCCTAGGTGGCTGAACTAGGTCATTGGTTGATGGGCTGAGGAATATAAAAAGAATTTCATTGTATTGTAATTTGATTTGATAGAAGGTGAGATAGAATATCATTGTATGACTAGCAGATAAATTGCATGGAAATCCAAAAAACTAAAGGAAGAAGTATAGTCAGAGTCTTTGGCTGGGGGCAAGAAAAGTGTGAGTAGGCTGAGTTGAACATAGAAATAATGCCAACAGCATGTAAGTAAACTTAAGGAATGGGAGTAGATAGACTCCAAGAAGAAAATAGATATAAGTAAGTTTGGGGCAGAGAAGGGGTATTAACACAGTTTTAACCAAAGAAGTTCCAAGCTCATTCACATTATAGGTATTTCCCTACTGATACCATGAATTTGTTCTTTGTTATTTGACTTGAATCCTACTTATGTTTTTAACTGTTTTGTAACATATATACATATATGATATATATACATAATACATATGTATACACATAGATACATATATATATACATATGTACACATACACACATGCATATATATGTATATGTATATATATCTGATTAAAGTATTTATTCAGTTGATTTGGTTGCTAGCAGATGGGCTGACTTGAATAGCTTAGATGTGAACTAAATTCAGAGGTTGCCAAAAGGACAAGAGATACTTTAGATCAGTTGGGGGTAAGTCACAAAACACAGAGAGATGCTATGAGTCTACAGGTCTAAACCTGGTCCATTTGCCCTTAGATGAAACAAGTCTATAAAAAAAATACTAAATTATTCCAATGAGTTGAAAACACAGGACCTGTCTAAAGAGATTGCTTTGGCTGTACATTGATATCTCCAACAACCCCAAATGAGATAATATTTATAAAGCACATAGCCCAGTGCCTGCCATATAATATGCACTAAAAAATGCTTATTGCCTTCCTCCTTCAGATTTAAATAGGTTATGTACAAAGAATGATTGGAGCAGTATCTGACCTCCTCCTTCTGTACAGATTAAATTATTTCTTCCTTAAAATATTAAGACATTCTCAAAATATACTTGGTTCAAGGGATTGTTGATGCTATTTCCTCACTGCCTAAATTAATCATAGCCATGAGGAGCTACAGGTGTTACCCAATGCTTAGCTGGTGGATTGCCAATAGGAGTTTTACTCTGCTGAATCAACTCAATGGATTTTGATGCCTATCCTTGTTGAATGTTGCAGTGCCAATCAGTGATTACAGATCTTTCCCACCCATTCAATAGCCTCAGGTGGGTCCAGTTAAGAGAACTTTATTAGAGGTTTGTTTGTAGACAGGCCTACGCCCTTTACTTAGTAGGGGCTAAGCCCCAGGCGTACAGACTTTACGTACTACTAAACTCCAAGAGTACACCCTTTCTATGATTGGGCATGAAGCCCTCAGGCCCTAAAAAGAGTATATACCCAGAAGGTAGTCATCATAAAATCATATTTTAGAATTCAGCCCAAGGAGGAGCAAGATCTCTGAGTCAACAGAGCCACAGAGAGAGTCCATAATGGAGAGTGGAAACCAGGGGGTTATAGAGACTAGAGAACTGAGTGAGGAGAGAACTCAGGCAAGCGTGAGTGTTTGCAGGAAGGCCTAAGCAGGGGGGGAGGTTAAAGGATGACTTGGTTCCTTGCTATAATAGTGTGTTACAATTTCCTTCTTGTTACATTGAGGTAGACTTACTGGTTTTGGAATACAATTACTGCTATAGGGAACTGGAATTACTAGTGCTGGGATTTGATCCTCTGGTGTCTAAATAAATGTTGTACTTCCTCTGCCTTCTACCTAGAGAATCTCTTATACTTTGCAGTTCTGAACTATACAGGCATATTCATGGCCATCTATGAGGTCATGAATCTTGCCTTATTTATATAAATATCTTGCTCATGCTATAGATGAATATGTCTACTTTTATTAATTCTTAAATGACCTGCAAGTACCTCAATTCATTCAAATAACAAATCTAACCTGCTAGGATATTAGGTTGAATCAGACTGATACATCCCACAAAAGATGGACATTAATGAAGGTCAAATGAAACAAAGAAGGAGGTTCTTGGACCTATTAGAATGGTGATAGGAATACTAAAGCCAAAATCAATTAGTGTATACACACATACACACACACACACACACACACACATATATATATATATATATATATATATATATATATATATATATATGTATATATATGTATTATGTACATATGCACATATTATATATGGGGCACTGTGATTCCACAGTTCTATGAGGAACTACAGAGTAGCTATGCCAATAGTAGAATGTAGATGGCCAAATTCTATAGAAGAAAGTAAAATGTGGATTTTTGTAAATTTAAGTTCTATGGATTTGTCATCAATAACCAGCCAATGTGGGGTGGAGCCAAGATGGCCATGTGAAAACAGCATCTTACAGGAGCTCTCACACAAATTCTGTCAGATACCTCTAAAAAGGTTAATCTGAGCAGATTTGAGAGAGTTAGAAGCCACTAGTAGACTGAGTATGGCAAATTTCCAAGCCAGGAGAGTACTCAGGGTCTACAGGATGGATTTGTAGGCTGGGAGAGTGCCCAGCACCTGGAGATGCACCAGACCACACCAAAGCTGAAGCAGCTGTGGAAGTCAGCCAGCAATCCAGGCAGGGAGAATACCGGGTGATTGAAACTGGTGGTGATCCCCAGGCCTCCCAGCCCAGGACAGGAGTCTGTCAGAGCTACAGGAAGAAGCAGCACAGCACCTGAGGCCACAAGGACAACTACTCCTGAGGTTTGCAACCAGCAGTCTAAATGTTTGAAACACACCTTCTTGAATTTCCAGGAACTATAATGGCCAGCTAAAAATGGCTCTTATCCCTCTTTCCCTCCCTAACCCAGATAATACTCCTTTGAGAGAAACTTTAAAATTGAAGAGTCACAAGTGGTGCTTCAGTAGCCTTTTAGCTTGAGAAGTTGGAGAGAGAGCCCTTATGGTGTTGGTGGATGGAGACTAGTGCAGGAAGAGAGGTGTTCCAGCAGGCCCCACCTCAGCAGAACAGTGGGAGTTCTGAAACCTCAGGAAGTCAGAGCCAGCAATCGTCAACACCAGGACCCCAGGTGTGCCTTTCCACAGCCAGGAGAAGTAGAAGACATCAGACATCAGTGCCAAAAAAGGCTGTACCACAACACTGAGGAAAGAGGAGACTTCCAGCAGCCAGACCAGACCTCCCCCACACCTCACAAAACCAGAGGCCACAACAAACAAAGCCAATAACTACACCCACAATTCCCAGAATAAGAAGCCTGGGACAGAGCCCCCTGAAGCAGAAATCCACTTTAAAGCCAGGAAAAAGTTAATCAACATGAAGAATTCCAGAAAACTGAGGACCATTGATTCCTTTTATGGAGCCAGGGAAGATCAAAATTTCAATTCGGAAGAGGTCAGCATGGACACTATACCCACATCTGAAACCTCAAAATGGAATGTGAACTGGTCTCAAGCTCAAAAAGCTTTCCTGTAAGAGCTCAAGGAGGATTTTAAAAATCAAATTAGAGAAGTTAAAGAAAAAATAGAAAAAAATTCAGTGATGAAAACAAATCTTTAAAGAGTAAAATTGGCAAAATGGCTAAGGAGATTCAGAATCTAAACAGAGAAAATGACACCATGAAAAGTACAATAAACCAAATGGAAAAGGAGGCCCAGAAGCAAAATGAAGACAACAATTTATTAAAAGTTAGAATTGAGCAAGTAGAAGCTCAAGACTCTATGCGGTATCAAGAGTCAGTCAAACAAAATCTAAAGAATGAAAAAATAGAAGAAAATATGAAATATCTAATTGAAAAAACAATTGACATGGAAAATAGTTCCAGGAGAGACAATCTAAGAATTACTGGTCTACCAGAAAGCCCTGATGAAAAAAAAGAGCCTGGACAGTATCTTCCAAGAAGTCATCAAAGATAACTGTCCTGAGGTCCTAGAACCAGAGGGCAAAATAGTCATCGAAAGAATCCACTGATCACCCCCTGAAAGAGATCCCAAATTGAAAACTCCAGGAAACATTATAGCCAAATTCCAGAATTACCATGTCAAGGAGAAAATACTGCAAGCAGCCAGAAAGAAACAATTCAAATATCATTGAACTACAGTTAGGATCACACAGGATCTTTCAGCTTCTATAGTAAATGATAGGAGAAATTGGAATATGATATTCCAAAAGGCAAAGAAGCTTGAACTACAACCAAGGATCAACTACCCAGCAAAATTCAGCATAATTTTCCAGGCAAAGAGATGGACATTCAATGAAATAAGAGAATTCCAGATGTTCCTGATGAAAAGGATAGAGCACAATGGAAAATTTGATCTTCAAACACAAAACTCAAGACAGATATAAAAAGGTAAATGGGGGGAAAAACCTTAATCAATAAGAGCAAACTGTTTATATCCATATATAGGATTATATTGTTGTATATATCATATATGTATATATATATACATACATATACATATATATGTCAATATTGAGAATAATACAGTTATTATGACAATAGAAAGGGATATACATAGACTGTGGATGTCAGTATAAAATAACCGATATAATGATAAAAAAACAAAATTAAGGGATGTAAAGGGATGGATCTGGGAGAAGAGGTAAGGACATAGTATAAAAGGGTAAATAACATCACACAAAGAGGCACAAAAACATAGTATAGTAGAGAGAAAGAAGGGAGGGAGAAGAGCTATATTAGAGCTTTACTCTCATCAGATTTGGTTCAAGAAGGGAATAACATACTCTGAGAAGTATAGAAATCAAAGTTATCCTACAGGCAGTAGGAGGGGAAAGGGGAAAGAAGCAGAGGGCATGGTCAGAAGGGAGGGAAGAAGTAGCAAGGGGAAAAGGGTAAGATAAGGGAGTGGAATCAATACAGAGGGTAAACTGAGGAAAGTGGCAGTCAAAAGCAAAACTCTTGTGAGGAGTGGGAGGGAGAGGGGAGAAATAAAAGCATAAAAAGGGGGTAAATAAGATGGAGAAAAAGACACAGATAGTAATCATAACTGTGAATGTGAATGGGATGAACTCTCCCATAAAATGGAAGTAGGTAGATGAATAGATTAAAAACCATAATCTTACAATATGTTGTTTATAAGAAACACATTTGAAACAGAGGGATACACATAGGGTGAAGGTGAAAGGCTGGAGTAGAATATATTGTACTTCAGCTAAAGTAAGAAAAAAGCAGGGGTAGCAATCCTAATCTCAGACAAAGCAAAAGCAAGATAGATCTAATTAAAAGAGATAAGGAAGGACACTATATCCTGCTAAAAGGCACGATAAACAATGAAGCAATATCATTATTTAACATATACGCACCAAGTGGTATAGCATGCAGATTCTTAGAGGAGAAGTTAAGGGAGTTACAGGAAGAAACAGACAACAAAAATATACTAGTGGGGGACCTCAATCTCCCCTTTTCTGAACTTGATAAATCAAACCTCAAAATAAACAAGAAAGAAGTTAAGGAGGTGAATAGGATTTTAGAAAAGGCAGATATGATAGACCTCTGGAAAAAACTAAATGGGGATAAAAAGGAATACATTTTTTTTCTCAGCCATACATAGCACGTATTCAAAAACTGACTATGTACTAGGGCATATAAAAACCTCACAATCCGGTGCAGAAAGGAAGAAATAGTCAATGCATTCTTTTCAGATCATAATGCAATAAAAATTATTTCTAATAGAAGACCATGGAAAGTTAAACTAAAAATTAATTAGAGATTAAATAATCTAATTGGAAAGAATGAGTGGGCCAAAGAACAAATCATAGAAACAATTAATAACTTCATTCAAGAGAATTACAATAATGAGACAACATACCAAAACTTGTGGGATGCATCAAAAGCTGTTCTTAGGGGAAGTTCTATATCTCTAAATTCTTACATGAATAAAATAGAGAAAAAGGAGATCAATGAATTGGGCATGCAACTGAAAAAACTAGAAGAAGAACAAATTGAAAATCCCCAATTAAATACCAAATTAGAAATACTGAAAACCAAAAAGAGAGATTAACAAAATTGAAATCAAGAAACTATTGAACTAATAAATAAAACTAAGAGCTGGTTTTATGAAAAAAACTAATAAAATTGATAAACTTTTGGTCAATTTGATTAAAAAAAGAAAGAAGAACACTAAATTACCAGTATCAAAAATGAAAAGGGTGAATTCACATCCAATGAAGAGGAAATTAAAACAACAATTAGGAATTATTTTGCTCAATTGTGTGCCCATAAATTTGACAACCTTAGGGAAATGGATATTTACAAAAATATAAATTGCCCAGGTTAACAGAAGAGGAAGTAAAATACCTAAATAACCCCATCTCAGGAAAAGAAATTGAGAAAGTCATCAATGAACTCCTGAGGAAAAAATCTCCAGGGCCATTCCCCAACTGATAGGCTTCTCCTTCATTTCCAATTCTTTGCTACCCCAAAAAGAGTTGCTATAAATATTTTTGTACGTAGGGGTCCCTTTCTCCCTTGTGTGATCTCTTTAGGATACAGCCCTAGAAGTGGTATTGCTGGTTCAAAGGGTATGCAGAACCAGGAGAACATTGTATATAACCACAGACATATTGCTTCTATGAGGACTAACTTTGATAGACTTGGCTCTCCTCAGCAATACAAGGTTCAAAGACAGCCCCAAAGGTCTCATGATGGAAAGAGCTATCTACATCCAGATAAAGAGCAATGGAGTCTGAATGCAGATTGAAGGGAACTATCTGCTCTCTTTTTTTCTATCTGTTTTTGTTTTTTTTGTTTCTTCTTTCTCATGATTCACTCCATTGATCATGGTTCTTCTTTATGACTCGACTATTGTGTAAATATGTTTAATGTGAAGGTATATGTAGGACATATATCAGATTCCATGATGTCTTGGGGGGAGGGGGGAGGAGAGGGAAGGGAAGAAAATTTGGAACTCAAAAACCAGTAGAACTGAGTGTTGTAAACTAAAAATAAAAAAAAAAATCTTAAAAATACATAAAAAAGAATAACCAGCCAATAGGAAGAATTACTAAAATTATACTTCTGTGAGCTTGCCAGTAGAAAGTAACTTGCCAGTAGAAAGAATTATTAAATTGCAGTTTGTGAGCACCAAGATTGTGTGATGGTACCACAAAGAGCCAGGTTGTTCTAATAACAAATCACTCCAAATTATGATTTTTCCAGGGTAATTAAATTGATGGATAATGTGGAATATTGGATAAAGACTCATCAGAGTCACAAAAACTTGGATACACAAAACACCCTTTCTATTGTGAGACCTTGTCCATGTCAGGGAATTATTTTTATTTATTTTATTATTGATTTATGAATAAAATAAATATTTCCATAATGTACTACAATACAGATGATTGCACATGGAACTGCAAATCTATTTTGCAAAGCTTGCTAGTCCCTTCGAATATGCAACAAGATTATCATGTAAATTTTTCCATTCCCCCCCGCCCCACCCTAGAGATGGCAACCATTAGATACAAATAGTTATACAGATGTGAAACTATTCTATAGATACTTCTATTTTTCAGTTCTTTCTCTGGATGCAGATAGCATCTTTCCTCATATTTGCTTTATAGTTAATTTGGCTATTTATAATAGACAAAACCATTAATTTGCCTAAAGTCATTTTTAAAACAATATTGCTGTTATTATATATGATGTTCTCTTGGTTCTGCTCATTTCACTCTTGATTATTTTGTGCAAGTCTTTCCATTTTTTTTCCTAAAGTTATTGAGCTTACCATTCCTTACACCATAGTAGTATTCCATCACAATTCATATATCACAATTGTTCAGTCATTACCCAATTGATGTGTATCCTTATAGTTTCCAGTTCTTTGCCACCACAAAGAGAACTGTTATCAACATTCTCCTTTTCCCCTAATTGTCATGGGAAATAGACTAGAATAGAATCCTGTAACAACAATGCTGCTTGCCACTGTCGTGGCTGCATAAGACCAATAACACCAGCACATAGGAGGGCTGCTAGCCCAGATTCTTTGATCTGCTTTTCTAAGGAAAGCAAATTTAAGGGGCTAACAATCTCACTTTAATAAAACATACGTGTATCATTCACTTAGTTCAGGGGGAAAATCCAGCACCCTGAACTTCAGAGCAAATACAAACAGAAATTACAAACATACATTATATAAGCAGAGCAAATAAACATGAATCAGCAGACAGATTTCTGTCTGACAAAATTACAATATACTTTTACCAGAGAAGTACCAACATCTGGGCTTTTTCAAAGCCTGGGAGGCAGGGGCAAGGCAGGCTCTTAACAATGGCTGCCCAGAGTCTTGTCTAGTCAAATCACACTACACTCTTCCAGTGAGTGAGAGCCCCCAAACAAAATTCTGACCCTTGAGTTTATATACCCTTCTTAGGGCCCAAAGGCTCAACACCTAATCAGCCAAAGGGTGTGGGCCCCAGGCTTTGCACCTAGCAAGACTTAATCAAAGGCACTTGATTACTTTAGCATTCTAAAAGAGAACACAGTAAAAAAAAAAAAAAGTCCCACCCTAATTACCATTACAAACCCAAATACTGTTTATTATAATAAATAATAATAAATAATAAATAAATAAATAAATAATAATAATAATAATAATTCCTATTTGACAGATTTTAAATTGATGTGTTTTGTACAGAAGAAACTTGTTTTGTGCTATATCACTGTTAGTAAGGAAATGCTACTGAATGGAAGCACTATAGGAGTCAGGGAGAGTGGAGGTTGGGATTCTCAAGTGGTGACTTTGTCTTGGTGCAGTGAGGGAATTTAAGAACCAATTCAGAAGTGGTGTAGACCAAATTCTATTATGGAATTTGGGAAAGTCAACAAGTATATTATAATCTAATGGGTACCAGAAGGTTATTTCTCTTGTCTTCAATTAATACCTTCCCTAGTTCTGTTCCTTTTTGAATTTCATGCAGAGAGAAATGTATCCACACTAATGATTTGGAGAGCTTTGTAGTGATACCATGTAATCTGGAAGATTTCTCACCACAGAAGAATGAGTATGTCAGAGAGATTAAAGTTTGTTCAATGTATGTATGTATGCATAAATACATATATTATATTTATCTAAATACCCTCACTTAGACTATTAGCAAATCACTTGGTTAGGATAAAAGTATGTGTTTTGCATTCATATTACTCAATGGCATTTCATCTTCTATTTTAAAACTATTAGGTTTATCATTTACTGCACTATAAATTCTCACACTCTATTAATGAGGTAGGCAATAGATATGGATGGGGAGTGATTAGAAAGAATTGTATTCATAGGAAAGGTGGCTGAACATTTTAACAGCTAGGTTTTTTTAAAACAATTTATGTTTAAGGTATCTAATGTATAAATTATAATTTGAATGTTTAGAGGATTTCTACACAGAATCATAATATATTAAGAATTGCAACTAGAAAGAAACTTAGAGATCATTTTACTCATCCATCTCATTTTACATGGTTTACTATACCATGTTATTTTAACTTATATTTTGTTTTAAACCAGGGAACAAAAATAGATTTAAATAACTTTGAACACAATCAATAAATCTTAGAAAATCAGACAATGTAAAACTGGCTAAGTAGTAGCAAATTTCATGTTTTAAAGGCTGAAATTAGTATTTTTAACATTGGAGAATAATAGCATTCATTAAGATACTCACTATATCATATGGCTATTTACGGCCTTTTCTTATTTTTTGAAGGAATAAAACAGAACAAAACTTTAACATATATGAAACCAAATTCTACACAGTACATTACATTAAGTATTAAGGAGCAGAATTAGCTCTTTGATGGTAGTTTAGTGGACACATTGGTGTAGTTGAAAGAGAAATAATAGGCTTGGGGTCAGGAGAGAGTTATCTTCATATCCCAGTTCCAAAATATAGTGACTTTGTGTCCTTGGATAAAACACTTAATTTTTGCAAAATTGTTTCCTCATCTATAAAATGAGGGGGATATTTTTTGCACTGTATGCTTTATAGGTTTTAGATAAAAATACTTTGTTAACTTTAAAGAGGTATATAAATGTGATGTGGTTGTCATTACAATGACAATGACAATGACTATTAATTCTATTTGGAGATATTTGACTTTTTTTAGTGTGGTTCTAAAATAAGAAGGAAGAAAAATTAAGGTAAAGCTGTAAATGGCACATCAAATTCCATTGTCTGACTCCTGGACACCCTATTTAGCTTATATGATATTACTTAGAGAGACTGGCAGAAATGAAGCTATACTTTTTACATGCAATGCTTTAATAAAGCCTTCACTTTCTATAATAGTTTGCTTATTATAATTAAAAATCATTCAAGCAAAAAAGCTTTCCAATGGAGAAGAAATTAACTGAAACTGGTTTTTACTATGGTAGTAAATCGTGCATGAAGAGCTATTGTTTTAATTAATCCAAAAAAAATCCTTGAAATTAGCCTGGGAGACAGGATCAAGTAGATACTTGAAAAGATAATGTATTTTTTATTTCCTTCAGGCACACAAACTAATGCGAAAGAAAAAGAGACAGCAGTCCCTCCTTGCTCCATGAATTAGTAAAATCTTTTATTGAGCTAATGATTTGCATCATTTCTAGGATTGTATAAGCATATTATATGAAGGGAAGAGACAAGGTTTAAACAAACCTCATTTTTGCATAGCCTGATAGGAGTTGCCAAGAAAATCAAATAAAGAGAATTCATTTTTCTCATGAGATATATTCCTATATTTTCATTTAGATATTAGACATGCCAAATAACCATTTAAGAAAAATTACTTTTCTTATAAGCAGAAAATATAAATGAGAAGGAAATCACAAGTTTTGGAATAAAAATATCTGCAGGCACATCTAAACCAAGTGATTTTGATTATAGGATTACAGATAAAATGTTAGAAGGGCCTTTAGAGACCACTTATTCTAAGACCCTCTTTTTACAGATGAGGAATGGAGGTAGAGAGATGCTAAGTGACATGGTCAAGCTCCTACACCTCAGTAGTAGAGGGGGGTGTGAGCTCTGGTCCTTGGGATTTAAACTCATGTCCTTTAACTCCCAATCTAATAGGTTTTCCACTGCAGCATGCTACAATGAGATTATTGTTATTTATTATTCACATAGTTGTAGCAACTTTTGTTCTTAGCCATTTATGTTCCCAGGCAAAATTATCTTTGAATATTATTTCATTTAATATTTCTAAGATGACATGCAATCTCTAAGCAATTAGCTAAAAAAAGAAAGACTCACAAATACTATATTACTTATTCATAGAAAAGAGCTAATCAGTTACTGAGACTAACCCTTCTAAGATATTTACTGGCAAAGCATTACCTCTAAACACTGACCACAACACTTGATCTCAGCTGAAAGTCTGGATAATGAGTAATCCCAGAAAAGGAGATGGAGATAAACTGAAGTTCTGGACATGGGTATGTATATGTATGTGCATACACAAATATGCATGCATACATGTATACACACACACACACACATATATGTGTATATATTAGGTACATACACACTACATGTATTTACCACATATATGTATGGTTAGGTATGTGTGTGCATGTGTACTGTGTGTGCACACATAAATGCATACACAGATATATATATGTGTATATATATGTATATACATATACACACATATGTGTATGTATACATGTAGGTATGTATGTGTATTATGGTTTACACACATACCCAAGTTTAAATTTTTCCAGAATTTCAGGTTATTCCCAATCTTGGATTACTCATTATCCAGCCTTTCATCTGAGATCAATCATAGCCAGTACGCATGTGTATGCACACACGTGAGTGCATACACACACACACACACACACACACACACACACACACACACACAGAGGCAAGATTAGATTCAGTGACCTAGTGTAATAGTAATTAAGATGGTACTCTTTGCTTTTCTTCTAAGTGCCTTTAATGATTCTGGCCTTTGTTGGAATGGGGCAGATAAAGTGGGATCTTTTTGTCTTAGTTATTTCTCAGCACAGAGACAATTTGGAGTCATTGATTTGTATGGGATGTGAAACTGGGGATGGGGAACTATCCCACACCCAGCCTGGGTGAGGTCAGAGCCCTCAGGGCTCTGAACAGGATATAATTGAGGACAGCTTGGCATTTGACTTTTGGGGCACACTCATGGAAGTAGTGTTGAGACTCTGGGCAAGCCGCAAACTGCCCCCCAGCTTTGCAACCCAGAAGTTGGCACTGATAACTATGTATTGTGATTTGAATCAGACAAGGTCTGTCTGTTGATGTTTGTAATTTCTGTTTTTATTTGCTTTGAAGTTCAGGGGGCTGATCTTTTCCCTCTGAACTGTGAATGATATTTGTATTTTTGATTAAACTGAGATTGTTAGCCCCTTAAAGTTACTTTCCTTAGTAAAGCAGATCAAAAAACCTGTGTTGGAAGCTTTCTGGGTGCTGGTTGTTGGTGGATCTTACACCCCTACAGCAGCTGCTAGCAAGATTATTACTACACCTAGAGAAGTCCAGTTTGGCTGGAATGTAAGGTAAATGAGGGAGAGCATGAGAAGGTAAATAGAAAGGCAGATATGAACCACATTATGGAAAATCTTGAAAGCCAGAATCAAGAGTTAATATATTTGTCAATAGGCAGTCAGGAGTCTTTAAAGCTTTTGGAGTATAGGACTGAAAAAGTACCGGATCGAGCCAGAGCACCTTTGCTCCATTCCTGGGTGACATTCCCCATTAGTGGGGCCCTGGGCAAATCATTTCACATCTCATCTTCAATTTTCTCAGCTGCATAATGAGGGTCTTGGATTAGATGATCCTTAAGGTCCAATTCTTTAGTTCTTGATTTTATGAAATAAGAGTTTGCAGAATGGCTTAGGAAGAGGATAAGTTAGAGTTAGAGAAACTACACTAATTTTCCTGTTTAATATTAATTTCAAGACCTTGGGATTTTGACTGTTGTAAAAGACCAAATTGAGGTCCCTAAAGTGGAGATTTTGGCCATGTCACTCCACTGATCAAGATATGTCAGTGCCTCTAGTATAAAATGCAAACTTCTGTGTTTGATATTTAATGTTCTACAAACTCTTTTTCAAACTTATCTTTATAGGTCAATTTCATAGAATTCTCCTCACACACATTGTATTACAGCCAACTGGATCTACTTGAAGTTCCTTGTGCATGACATATATTTTCCTTCCTCCTCAGTTTTATGCAGTCTAGTCTCATTGCCAGGAATGCTATTCCCTAGGTTTGTCTCTTAAGATCTCTAATTCGATTAAATGTTCAAAACAAGTACAGCCTCTTATGTAAAGCATTTCCTAATGTTCTCCTTCTCATATGTTAATGATTTCTCTACACACACTCCCTATGGTGGGGATTCAATAAATATTTGTTGATTTAAATTGAATTGAGGTCATTAAGTCGTACCTTCAGTGAATCAGTGACTCAATAATATTTATTAACTGCCTACTATGTGTCAGTCTCTATATTAAACTCAATGAAGCAAAGAGAGTTGGCTACCCAAATGTAATAAATAGAAGAGATCTAGGATTAAAAAAATATTTTAACCCCAAATCCAATATTCTTTCTATTATATAAGTTTCCCTTACTTATAGAGATATTTTCTTTTTCCTTGTTAGATTATAAGTTCTTTGAGGGCAGAGTCTGTATTGTATTTTATCTTGATATCCCTAATGTTCAATATCAGTGCCTTTCACACGGTGGGCTTTTAATAGATATTTGTCAAATTCATTCATCTATCTATCTATCTATTTTAAGTTGGCAGAGAGATCCAAAGTGAAATAAAGGCATAAAATAATATGATCGTATATCGATATATGGAAGAAAATGCAAAGGTCATTGAGCCCAATCCTCTCTTCCTGCAGAGGTGAAGATTGCATCCCAGAGACATTAGATAGTTTGCCCAAGGGCATACAGTTTGGAAGTGTCTAACATAGAATTTGAACTCAGTCCTTCCTGGCTTAAATTCCAATTGCCTATCCACATCTGACTCCTATGTGTGGCCCCCATGTCCTTGCTGCTGCTATGAGCTCCCACTCTGCTCCTGTTCTTGGTCCATAAATTTGTCTAGATCAGATATATCAAACACATGGCCTATGGTACACATGTGGCCCACAATACTACCAAGTTTAGCAAAGGAGATTAAATTAAAATTTAATTGTTAAGTATTTAACAAAATAAATGAACTATATTAAGAAATAGATAATAGTAATATGTGGTTTTCTAAGTCAATATGTGAACACGGAGAGCCTTATATATGACTTAGTGGCCCTAATTTCTAGTTGATTTTGACACCACTGGTCCAGAGACAAAAATTGAAAATGTTTTAAATTTTATTTCACAAAACTCAGTGCAGATTCATAGGTTAATGCATCTTTCAGGCAAATAATAAGAAATGACACCCTGAAGAAATAATGGCACTGATGGGGTTTAGACTGTGGGAATCCCCTTGGACCCCAAAGAATTTGGGTCCTATTTGTTTGAGGGGGGAATGATGAGGGTACAGTCTCTGGGAACACCCTTGAACCTGGAGTACAGTCTCTGGGAATCCCTGTGAACTCTCCTTGAATCTTCCAACTAGATCTGGTCTTCCCCTAAGGCCATAAGCCTTACTTTATCATTAGGCCCAAATCTCTACCTAGCCTTGCCCTTCATTGTCTAGCTACTTCCCACCCTTGACACTATCAATATCTATGCCTTCAGCTACTTCCCACCCTTAATCTCGTTCTCTTGGTTCCTGGAATCTGACCTCATCATAGTCCCTGGAGTCTGACCTCCTCCCAGTCCCATGGAGCTCCTCCTTAGACTCCTCCTCAAGACTCTCCCTAAACCCCTCTTCTAGTCACCCCAGACCACCCCTCAATCCCTCCCACAATCTTTGTGTATATAAGTCTCATCTTGCCTCCATGAAGGCTCTCAGATTCAATCTAGCTTAGATTGAATCTGGCCTGCTTCTGAAAACAGGCATCACAAAGGGTGGGATTTCTTAAGACAACCCATTATGGTGAATCCCTAATAAACTTTGTCTTTTCCCTTGGCTGAGAAGGCTTGAGTTGAATTCTTTTGGCAAGACCCAGCATGTCGGTGTTTAGGGGTCTTGAGCACCCCTAGAAATGTATGATTCCCTACCATCATCATTTTTCTTAACCTCTTCAGTGCCACAGGATATCTGTTGTACATAATTTGTACATCCTACATGGTTTTGAACTAAGTAGATATTATTGTCTAGTGGATACTATATCAACAATTTAGAAAATTTAAAACTCAGACTGGAAGCAAATTCAAAATGGATAGTCATGGATGAGAGAGACTTAAAAAAAAACTCAGTGGATATTATTGAAACCATACTTATAGTTAAGATTGGTGATCATTTTTTCTGTCTTTTTTTAAAAAAATCTCCATCTTTCCTATTTCATTATATTTATCCTTCCATCATGAAGACTTCCATAGAAGCTATGAAAGTGACATTGTTCTGTGCTGTCTAACATGGTTCCTTAAATAATGTTTTATTTGCTAGTCTTCTATTCTTTTCCAATTATAAATTATCTCTCCCATGCTTATAGTAGACAGTTCTCTGAAATTCAAATAAAAATACCTATCAACCACCAGCTGCTCCTATTTTATGATCTTGGACAATGCTGCTGTTGTTGCCAATACTTGAATCTATCAGACTAATTTAAAAGAATCATTAAAATTAAAGGAGCTATAATCACCTCCTTTATTATTCATATAGTACTCTATATGTTATACCAATGATTATTTCCCATGTGATTTTACCAGGAGTTTGTTGCAATAGTTTCTACCAAGGTCAATGTTGTAAGCATACTTTAAATCAATGAGTGGCTTCTTTGGCCAAACCAGAGCCTATACTCAATTGATGAAGTGGTTCTGAACAATTGTTCTAAACACTGATTATGTACAGCAAAAGAAAAATGAAAAAGGTCTTAGTACATTTTTATTTCATTATCAAAGAACATCCAAAAATATCTAAGCTGTCCAGTGGTCATAAACATTTTCTTTAGTTCCTCCTCCATGGAATTCTTCCTAGGTTGTCTTACCTAGGAAGACAACCTAAACCCTAAATCCTACAAGATCCTTCTGCTTACCTTATCCATGGGCCAGTCCAGCATAAAGGGGGAAAGTATTTATGTTATTTGTCCTCATGATAGCCAAGAAAAAACAGATTGAAACAAACAATGCTTGGGATGTTTACTCATAAAGCTGTTTTTCTTTCCTACTCACTACTTTTTTGTTCAGTGGATTCCCCAGGCCCTATCTTTCCCATTTTCAACCATTAATTAGTCTATATCCTGTTCTTCATTCCAAACTTCATATACTTGTTCTATACCTGCCCCTGCCCCATTTCCTATGATGAAACACTTACAGGGAAAAAAAGAAAAGCAATGTGGGTTTCCTTAAAATACATTGGGTCTTATTTCAATATGTTTATATATATTCTGTATTTTATTTGATATATTAAAAGGTAGTATTAGTTCCTCTGTTCATATTATACATCTACAGCTTCTAAGTACAAAAGATAAGGTAGAGAGAAAAAGATAAAATAAAACAAAGAGCTTATTTACTCATATCCTTCCCTATTACTATATTACTACTAGCAATTTGGAATGAAGGAAGGAAAGAAGGAAAGAAAGAAGGAAGGAAGGGAGGGAGGGAGGAATAGATGAAAGGGAAAGAGAAAGAGAAGGAATGAAGAAGAAAGAAGGAGGGAAAGAGGAAATAGGAGAAGGAAGAAAAAAGGAAGAAATACTATAGACAAGCATTTTTATAGTATGTCATTCATTAGATTGGCACTTTTAGGATTCTGAAAAATCATCAATCATATATGAAGGGAATTCACTCCAGTGTTTTATTTCTGTAATAGATACCTTATGCAGAGAAGTATTCACTTATACAATAATATAACCTTTGCATACACATCTTGTTCCTGACCTAGAGCTTTGGAAAAAGCGTAAGTCAACTAGAGAAATATATTTTCTGAATGCTACTGCTTGAATTTGTCTTAATACTATGACAAGAAGGAAGATGTACCATAGTCTCAATGCAGAAGAAAAAGGAAAACTTCCCAGAAGATTATTTGATTAGTAGTTAGGAAGAATATTATAAGTTTACATCTCTCATTGCAAAGTGATGGGTAGATTCACATGAATGTGAATTCACAATTCCTTTTTTCACTGTATGCATGTGAATAGACATATCTTCTTACTCATCAAAGATGGGCAAGCTTATTGGCTCCATTTTGCAATTGGAAAAGGCTTTTATGAAGCAATAATCATGCCCCAGTCCCATTGTATTGGCTATGATACTTCCCGTGGGAAAAGTAAAGAATAGGCAACCATTTTAGAAAACAATTTGGAATATTGGAAGATGCCAAGTCATCAATTTCCTTTGATCCAGTGATCCAATTAGTAGACATCTCATCACTTTGACCCCAAGGAGTACCATTAAAAAAAGGCCAATATATACCAAGATATTCATAGAAATATGGTTTGGGGCAGGGCAGGAGGAGAGAGGACACAGTGTTTGGGGAATAGCTGAATAAATTGCACCATATGAATACAATCATTTCATATAAAAATAAATATGGAAAATTCAGAGAAATGTGGATATATCTCTATGAACCATTGTAAAGCAAGGAAAATATAAGCAGGAGAACAATACATAAAATATCCATGGGATGATAGAATGTGAATTACAAAAGTCGTCAGCAGCCATCCAGTTTATCTCTTACATAAAGATAATCCTAAATATAATGTAGCTCATGAGTGGCTTTCCAACTTGTGCTTGAAGAGGTCAATGAGGGCAAACTCATCACTTTTCAAGAAAGTGCATTTTACTTTTGGATAGCTCTAATTTTTAGGAAGATTTCCTTATCTCAAACCTAAATTTGCTTCCTTTCAACTTCTATCCATTGTTCCTGGTTTTGCTCTCTTTTGACAAATAGAATAATTTTAGTTCCACCTTTGCATAATAGGATTTTAAATATATTAATCCAGGTACATGAACTCCAACCCTGAGTCCTCTCTTTCCAAGGGTAATCAATGCAGGTACGTCAACTCAAGCTCATATCATCATGGTTACCATCCTCTGGACATTTTCTAGCTTACCAATATTTCTCATAAACTTGACGCACAGGACTAAACAAAGTATTTCAGATAAAACCATTTACTTTATTTACAATAATATAAATGAAAATAAATCCAAGGCAATTGAATTTCAATTAAAAGCAATGGCCAATATTATTTCCAGATAACAGATAATGAAATAGATTCCTGTCTTTTCAGTAGAGGGCAATAAAAATATTAAATCATTGGATCATTTATTTAGATAGGGTATTTAAAAGTTCATAAGGTTTAAATACCCTAATTTTACAAGTGAAAAAAAATATAGACACATAAAGGTTGACACTTATACTTTCATGATTATATTGCTAATAAGCATCTAGACCTGTATTTGAACTCAAGCCTTTCTAAATCCAAGGCCAGCACTTTATTTACTGCTTCACAACAGAATGGAGTCTATGTTCATTGGCTCTTGGTTGAAAACACAATCTCCTAAAATGTTGAGGAAAAATGAAATATTTTTCTTAAGAAACAAATGTTATGAGTACTTTAAAGCATTATACATGGGGAATAGGAAAATATTTTCACTCAAGTTGTTCTATGTTCAGAAAAAAAATACTTTTCACGTGCCATAACCTGAACAATTAGGGCAAAAATCCTTGTGGTTTCAAATGTTCCGTATTGTAGATGGAATAGGTTTTTGAAAAGGTATATTTATACCTAAACAATTCTTGAGAAACCTCATTATTTTACAGTATTAGTTTTTTACTTTTGGGATTATGAAAATGTCTTTCAAATGATAAAAATACAAGCTCAAATATTTGACTGCAATCAAGATTTGTATGTATCTGGACTACTTGGTTTTAATTTTACCTCTACTTGGAACCAATCTAACGAAGGTGCAAACCTTAGTTTTGTTGATATTTCTCTCAAATCAGTTCTGCCAATATAATGTCATGTCACTAGCATCAATATAAATTCACTTTCCAAATATGTCAATTTGAGGAAGGTATTTTATACCAGTCTGGATAGATCTGTCTACTTTCATGAAAAGGTCAAGCTAAGCAGCTGTTGTACCATACTAGGAATACTTTCCTGACTAAAAAAATCACTACATAAAGTCATGATCAGATCTTCCATTTGCCAGGTGGGAGAAAGAATGCTTCTTCAACCCCAGAAAGATTATACCCAAAGAATATGTTTTAAATATATTGTCCCTTCATACTTGACAATAATGCAACCTACATTATTGTTATTACTGTGCTCAGTTACCTACTAGCACAGAAAGGCTAACAATCTATGCTGCAATACACTATAAATACAATTCAAATATACAGAATGATAAAAATACACTTTTATAGAATAAGAGGAGGTGAAACTTAATAAGAATAATATAGTTTCCTCTTGATGAATAGGATGCTCACAATCTCCATGCACCCTGAGTCACAAATATTTGCTTAACTTAGTGTGTTCTATTAGGAATTTCCTTGGATAGTACAAATTAATTCCTTTGACTGTCCACACCCCTAGTATATACATGTTGCTGATTGATTTCTCATAAGCATTCAGTAGACCATCATACATATTTCAGTCACTTCTCAAAGCATAAACAATTCATGCATCTTGCTAGCCAAGCCCATTAAGGAATTCCTGAGAGACTGGTTCTAACATTTCTGAATGCCTTCTTTTCTATTCCTGTCATGTCTCTATATTCATATTCATATATATTAATATCTTTCCTAAGACCTTTCTCTCTACTCATAATCAATAGTAATACTATCAAAAATGAAATATGAACAATTTGTATATCTGATTCAATTATTTTTGTCACAATGAGCAAGAAGGGACTTATTATGTTTATAACTTTCTTATCTGATACTACTTTTTGTTTATATGTACTCAATTCACCTTCAATCAAGACAGGAAAACATGAGCAACTATTCAAACTGAAGTAGGAACAGAAATATTCCAAAGTGAACAGACAAGCTTGTTCTTCTGCATTCCTTTTATTCTTTGAAAAATTACTATCATTTCAATTCAACAAGTCATTCTTCAGTGCCCACTCTATGGAGGGTATTGTTTAGGTGTAAGCAATTGGAGAAGATTAAGTATGAAGACTAATTAGAAGCTTCATGCCTATGTGTCATGCATACTTCAAGAAGACAGCTAGGAGGCATTAGATATGAAAAGCCCTGTACAATAGCATATGCAAAAAAAAAGTTATTGGCTATATTTTAAAAGATGAGAAATAACTGGTTAGTGATTCAAGAATAATCCACTCACTCATTACAGCAGGGCTTAAAAACAAAACTACATTAGGAGGAAGAGGAAAAATGAAAAAAGTATATTTCAAAAAAGTCATTAATCATATTTGACTAAGTTATACAGAGTAATATCATGTCCTAAGAAATTTTGATGAAGGAAATCAATCACTAAAAGGTGACAAAAAACAGCCCAGAAATTTCCTCAGCTAACAAACACAATCTTATTGTGTGGCAAAGAGAAGCCAAGGGTAACTCCAGGTTATAATATGAAGTCATTTTTTAAAGTTTACTTGGAATGTGGATGGTGGAAGAGTATAAATAGTGTTGTCTAATAAAAGAGTAGCGATCAGCAGAAGAAAAATGAAAATTCATGGAAAGTTTGGTGACAAACCCAAACGAATGGAACTTGAGAGTATTTAAGGATGAAACAGAAAAACCATAAATAATACAGAAAATATGGAGAAGATATGTAATGATTTCTATATCAAGCATTTTGTTTAATTAATGACAGTGGAGCCACATTATCTGGAGCTTAATATCATAGATTCTATTATATAATAATTATATAGAGATGAACTTATAAAGAAATAAAAATGGCACTGAAGTAAATAGAGACTGAAGAGCAACTGGTACACACAAACACGGTAGGAAAAATACAACTTCCAGGATAATGAGGAATGAATTCTGTAGACATCCCTGTTGTTTGTCCTTTGTTCTCAGGGAGGACCTTGACATCAGGTAGGTGATGCCATGACTTGCAAGTGAACTGGATTTAAGTGAGGTAGGGCTGTGCAAAGTCACCAGTCTCACTTTCTCCAAAGGAGCCATCTGTGTTCTGGGGCAAGCAGTGGTAGGATTCATCTGATTCACACCCATTTGGTACCTAATTTTAGGTTGAGTTAGGCAAACTGGTTGTTGGCGGGGAGGGGGTGCTCGGTTCGGTTTTGTGGAGAACCAGGGGCTTATTTATTTGAATCCCGCCACTCGTGACAAGACAACTGAAGATGTCCCTAGATTCAGTGGGAGACCTTGAGGCCTTTTTTAAGGGAAGGGGAGGGAAGGGGGAAGTGGAGGAGAAAAGAGATGGGAAGAAAGGGAGAGAAGGGGAGGGAAAGGAGGGAGCTGCACTGCCCAACTTGAATTGACCAGTTTGGTCCCCACTGTGGCAGTTTATACTACTCATAGGTTGTTTTTTTTTTTTTTTTTTGATAAAGGTGAGGATAACGATATATTTTTTTATTCTGAAGGAAATGGCTCTGTGATAGGATGTGATGAGAGAAGAAAAGTACTGTATTGAAAAAGGAAAATTATAAAGATGATTTTGAAGGCATTAATCTTTCAAAAAAGTCAAAAGAGAGAATTTTGAGGAACATAAATTTAGGGAGATTTGAATTTGACAAAAAGTCCAGGAAGACAAGCCTGAGGTGAAAGAAAAGGATGCCATCATAAAAATGCTAAAGATGAAGAAAAGAAAAGATTGGAGAAGAAAGGACTCAAGAAGAAGAAGTTTACTGGTAAGGTAAAAGACAATTATTATTATTGTTGTTTTTGTTATTATTACAGTTTTGTTGATGATAATACAATAATATGAAAATAACAAGAGAAATTAGTTTTTACAAAATCAGTGATAGAAGGGAAGGAAGATGGATAAAATTTTCAAAAGAGAAAGGAAATGAGGTGAGTATGGTTGTCAAGTTGGTCAGAGATGAGTAAAGAGTAAAGGTATAAAAGTGTCATAATCATAAAATGTTTTGCAAACACAAAGGGTTTAAAAATTTCAGAGAGCATTCTGCAATGACTTGCATTAAGTGTGTAATGTTTATATTTCTGGCACATCCAAGTGACTATCTATGTTCAACATATGGGCTCTTCTTCCTCTTCAAAAGTAAGGTTAAGGGGGTCAAGGAATATATTTCCATACTCAAGGTTTTCAAATCTTCTTTTTAATTAAAGTGTGCTTCATTACAAAAGGAAAGTAGTAAATGAATGCAAAGTGGCAAAGGGGAAACCTGTGTCATGAGATTGGAAACTGGAAGACTGACATACACAGAAGCAAGAAAAGCAGAAGAAACCTGTACACTTGGTGATTTAAAAAAAAAGTAACTGATGCTTTTTCTGAATATGAGGAAAATGAATGTTCTTAGGGGGAACAACTATCTTTGAAGGAATGACAAGAATTTCCGTAGGTTCTTTCAGGAGAAGAGCTTATAGCAAGAAACAGAGAAAGGAGAAAAGACATTTGATGGTTGCGGACTTCCTTTTGAGGGGCACCAAGTAAAATAAAAAATGTAAGCCCCATACCGATGGAAAGCCACAATATCTTCCTGGGCAATATATCAAAGGTATGACAAAAAGCCTTAAAGCCTTATCAAAACAGATGATTACACATTTTGAATGATTCAAATGGATACAAACAATACTGACAGAAGGTAGAAAGTGATTTACCTTCATTAAAATGGATACTGATAAAGACAAAGGTAAGAGAAATAACAAATGAATGAATGAATTTAAACAAATAAATGACTAAATAAAGAAATGGTGGAGGGACAAACAAATCTTGATTGAATTTCTATTAAATGTAATCAAATATTCGAACTTTTTTTTGCAACTTAGAATTTAAAAAAAATTTTAAAAGACTTCTAGGTGGAAAAAAAAATATCCGTACTTTTTTGGGCCTGTAAATAACATATCGGGAGTTCAGAAGTGTGTGGCTTTTTAGGAAAATATGATAGGTTTGTTTGAACACAATGATTTGGTGATGTCTATGGAAAATCAAATATTTGTGATGAGATTGAGAAAGATGAAGATAGAGAAAGACAATGCGACTGATAATTAAATTATTGGAAACATCGGAGACAACTTTTTCGGTTTAGTGTTAAGGTTGAAAGTAGACAACAAAAAATTAAGAACTGAATTTGGGAAGTGGAGGCAGTGAAAGTAATTATCTATTTTCTAGGAGGTTAAATGGAAAAGGGAAAAGAGAAAAGGGGGTTAATGGAATGGTACTGTCTAGTAAGGCTTCTTTTAAAGGTAGAGGCATTATGACCCTTTGTTATGATTTTTATTCAAGAAAGTTGAAATTTCTATGTAAAATGGATAAAGGGCTTTTTGTTTTGTTTTGAAGACCATTGCTTAAAAAATAAATCATCCTGTCTAGAAAATGTGACTATGCACAATTCATTTGCAGATATTCTAAGTAGCTGACATTTTACTATTCTTTACAAATAATAAAAATATTGACATATTTATTCAAAGCAAGATCAAAATTAAAAAGGTTTTAAGATCAAAAGCAACCTCATTTACCTAAGTAATCTCTCTTAATAAAGGTCTCTGTTATTCCCTTAAATTTTGCAAGATTTCCACAGCTATAAAAAATTAGTAAGTTGTCAAGGCTTCTTTTGAAAAGTTTTTTTTTTTTTTCTATCTCCATATTGTTAGTCAAAATTGTTCTTGAAGCAATTATCACTTGCTTGTTCCAGTTGTAATCACAGATTTGGGGAATGTGCTAAGATTCGTCTCTCAGCACCTCACTGTATCAACTCAATTGAATTTAATATTTCTAGAAAACACTTACAGTTTCTTCCTATCTATCTGATTTTTGGTGCATCCAGTGAGCCTTTTGGCTAGGACCTTTGTGCAGTTCAAGATTATAGGGACTCTGCTGTTTTAAGTATGATCAAGACTTTTTTTTTAATTGAGTTTCTGACCAGTCTCTGTTATATGTGTTACCATGTCTGTTTTTCAATAGTATGCATTCTGAACAATTTCAACTAGAAAAATGGGTCTTAATTTGTTCATGCTACCAAGAAATCTAGGTAATCAGAGGATTTATGCTATCTTTAGACTCCTCATTTCAGGGGAGTCTAAATATTGTATAGCCTTTCAAATGTACTGGACAGAGTAGGCATTTAATGAATGATTATTGATTACCTGATTAATTAGATATAGAATAAATGAACAGTGCACCTATATTAGAAGGGATACCACAAATGTCTGCCTAAACCTGACTAAAAGAGGGAGGATTCGGGGAAAGCACAAACAAAGCTTTCACTAATGTTTAATGAAGTCCCCCAATAGTTTAAATTAATTCTTCAGACAACCACTTCATAAGATGAGTTAGATTTATGTTATTAAGGTGTTTATACAAAGAGCCATTCAAATACATATTCTTCAGAACTAATGCTAAAAAAGGCCTGAAACATTGATAAACTTATGAGCCTAAGAAAAAGGATCTTAATGGTGGGAAAAATTAAAATCAAAGAACTGTAATTTCACTGGGGGTTGGAGGGAGGTTATAATTTGATCATAGATAAAGAAATACAGGGTAATGGAATGAGAGAGAGAAAGAGAGAGAGAGAGAGAGAGAGAGAGAGAGAGAGAGAGAGAGAGAGAGAGAGAGAGAGAGACTATTAAAAACTGAAACTACCGACTATCAGGAAAGACTCTTGAAGACACATCCCCTGAACCTTAAAGAATGATGAAAATTCTCAGAGACAGAGGAGAGGAGAGGGTTCATTTCAGGTATGGAAAACAGATTTGGGAAATTCAGGTAGGTGAAAGAAATGATGTTGAGTTCGGGGAGTGCATGAAGTGAAAAATATGAAATAGGTTGTACAATATCTTAAAAGCTAGGAGAAGTATGTATTTTATTCTAGAATGAATATGGATCTGCTAAAGAAATACTGAGCAGGGAATTGACATGGTCAGGCACATATCTTAGGAAGGTGTTTGGGGAATAGCTGAACCAAAGATAGATTAAAGAGGGAAGTGACAAAAATTGTAAGAAAATGGAAAATGATCCAGACAAAAGCTACTGAAATCATGTGCAACTATGATGGAAACTAAATAAGCAGAGGTTGTGGAGATAAAATAAAAAAAAAGATTTGATACATAACTGTATATGATAAGTATTGGTGAGAGAAGAAATATTACTCTGAAACTTTGAGCTTTGGTGACTAGGAAGATAGCAATGTTCAAAATGAAATGTGGAAGTTTTGAAGAGGACATGATTTTAAAAAAGGCAATGATTTTATTTCCTTTGGAAATATTGAGTTTCAGATGCCTCTAAACTATATAGATGGAGAAGTACAGCCTATGACAAAAGATCAAGCTGTTCCTTGGATTACACAAAAAGTGTAATTTGTTTGATGCAATCCTTCTCTAAAAAGCATCTAACCTGTCTAACAATACAAAGATTGCCAATACAAGCAATAAATGAATATAAATCGAATGTAAATGTTCAAAAACTCCAAGTCAACTAGTTTATGGACATTACTTTCTTTCCAACATTATAATTATTCAACTTTTGTGTTCAGTTAATAAGCTCAATTTCTATGTCACTTCACAGAAATAAATTCAGAATGAAGAAAGTAATTATACAATTTTTGGGTTAGAAGCAGGAGTATGCTGGAGCCAGCTAACAATGACTCAAAAGAGCTCATTGTAAAATTTTCAATGTGAGCATTTTCACTTCAGAAACTGGCATCCTTTACAAATAAGGGCTTGATTTATTGTTTTGTGGACTGTCTAGATGTAATATAGTAATGAAGAAAATATTCATGATGTTAATTACATGTAAAAGTTTGTCATAATACCATTTTTTCTTCTTTAGAGAGCTGGTTCTTAAACATCAGCAAGATGACCCTGGTTGGAAAAAATATATATAGTCATCTAATCCATAGTCCAACCCACAGTTGAAAAATTAATATCCTCTCAACTCTCCCTGATATGTGGCCATTCAACTTTTGCTCAAGATCTCCAGTGATGGGAAAATCATGACCTCCAAAGGAAACCCATTCCATTTTGAAGGAAGCTATAATTATTTTTAGAAAGATTGTATTTATATTGAGTCAAAGTCTGCCCTCTTGAAATTTCTCACCATTGGTCCTTGATCTACCTATTAGGACAAATCAAAACAATTAATTTCTCTTCCATATTATAACTAGGGGAAAGGGAAGGGAATAAACATTTATATAATGGCTACTATATACCAGCCACTGTCCTAAGCACTTCACCAATCCTATCTCATTTGATCTAGTTTTAGTTTGGAGGTTCATGTGGATTTTTGGTTAAAGCAGAAGTGATCAAACCTATATATTTCCCCCACCACTTAGGTTCAAATACTTTCCTAATGGATAATTTTAAAGTAAGCCAATAACCACAGCAGAGAAATTAAAGATACCCCACATCAAATCTTGATTGAACCTTCTGATATTGATGGAAGAGATTTTTTTTTCCAAGTCTGTCAAGGCACTAGAGATTGGTTATGTGGAATGCTATAATTCTGCTAGTCTTAATGTCTGTGATCACATTCATTGACAGCTATTTGGGATATGCAACACTTGCAATCTCAGTTCATCTCAGAGAGGCAGCACCAAAGATTTTCCTGCCACATCTCATTTTTGTACAGGAAAGGTCTCATTTCTGATGTGTGATTAAAAAAAATTGATGGGAGACAAAGATATTAATTTTCTCTTCCATGATTTAGGAACTTTGACCATTAAATTGACTGAGGAGTTAAATGATTTAGAATAAGGTGGGAAGAACCCAGGAGAGATGCTGACCCATCTTGTAGCCAACTTAGCTACCTTATTTATTCTATTCTCATGGTCAGGGTCTGTGAAACTTTTTCAAAGTTCAAGAGCTCACTTCTATGTACAGATGATCATTATAGCTATATAGATAAAAGGTGTTATGCCTCAGAAATTTAAGGCTAGCAAATGACAAAATTAAGGTGCCTTTAAATTTGTTTATGGCCTGAAATTCTGATTTAATCCTTAATTTCTCCCATGGCAGTTTCCAGATTTTAAATCATGCTATCTATATGGATGTACTAATCAGATACACTCACTCAGAGTTTTTTGTTCAATAATTCATATACTGGGGTAGATTTCATCTCTTAGCTGAATAAATAGATAAGTACCAGGGGCTAGAATAGCCCACTATAAAAATATGACACCTTTAAAAATATTAGAAGAAAAGCAATTATGTTCTCTCTTCAGGGTATTTTCCAGGCTAAGTATTCTCAGTTCCTTCAATTGGCCCTTGTATGGCATAATTTTAAAATTTTCTTACCATGTGCTATACTCTTATTTGCCAGTGTCCTTCCTCAAATATGGTACCTCAGCTGGATATACAAGTTATGTGTCAGGGGAAATTACAGTGGTGCTCTGGCTTCTCATTCATATTGGTTTCCCTGAATCCAGCCTCTCCCTTCTTAAATTCATCTTCTACACAATTGCTAAATTTCCATTCCTAAAGTCTAACCACGTCACTCCTCTAATCACAAAGCTTCAGTGTCTTACTATTCTCTAGGATAAAATAAAATCTCTGGCCATTAAAGCATTGCATAATTTGAATCCAACTTCTTTTTCCAGGATGAATGCATTCCTCACATCCTGTGCTATAGCCAAATTGGCCTACTTGCTATTCACTGTACATTATATTCCAGCTCCTACCTGTATGTATTTGCATAGAGTGTCCTTCATGCCCATAATATTCTCTCATCTCACCTCCACCTTTTAGAATCCCTTGATACCTTTAAAGCAGAGTTCAGAAGTGACTACAAACCAGCCATTGGAGAATGGCTGAACAAGTTATGGTATATGACTGTGGTGAATTATTACTGAGCTCTAAGAAAAGATGTGAGAGATAGATTCAGAAAAAAACTGGGTTCATCTGAACTGGTGAAGAACAAAGTGAGCAGAACCACAAAAAACTACAACATTTTGAAAATGGATAATATTAAAAGATTTAAGATCTTTGATCAAAGCAACAACCAAAACAATTTCAGAGAGTTGTTGGCGACCTATGCAACCCAATTCCTGACAGAGAGGTGGCATTCAACATGCTACGTGATACATGGAAATTCTGGATATGGTCCGCACAGGAATACATTTTGAATGGCAATTCATATATGCTACAAAGATTTTCCTTTTTTTCCCAGTGTGAGTGGGAAAAATGAGACAGAGATAGAAAGAAACAGAGAAAGAATTTTTTTCAATTTGTAAAAGAAAAGTTAAAAAAATACTAACAAAATGCAGCACTTGTGCTGCCTTCTGAACCATACCTTTCCATTTTTTTCCCCCAATTTTTAGTGATCTGGGCTCTCTACATTATTTTCTTTAAGTTTGTTGATACCCTGTATTTTTCTAATCAGTACATGTGTTGTAAAACCCAGTAGATGATAAGCTCCTACAAGGCAGGGCTGATTTTGTATATGTCTTTGCACATTGTCTGCAACATAGGTCTGGCATCTGTTAAATATTTGCTGAATTGAACTGGCATCTGTTACATATTTGCTGAATTGAACTGAGTTGAGTTATATTTTGTATTTCTATTAAAACTTTCATTGGGATTAGAAACTAATATAAAACTAACAGAGAGACATTTAAGATATTATAATTCTAAAATATATTCCCCTTAACCAAAGATTTGGGGAAATATTTGACCTGCCACAAAATATATATCCACTTCATTCAGACACATAGATGCCTTTAAATTTTACAAGAAAATACTTAAAACTTAAAGTTTTCAGTATGTTCCTGACAGGGCCATATTTCTCACGATTTTCCTCCAATGTTATCACTTGTACTTCTGTCTTCTATATTTTTGGCAGTATTGTCAGGACAAGATTAACTTCATTCATGAAGAATAGACACAAATCCCATGTGTTTTATTTGGATTCATTGATGGTCCATTATCTCATTGATGTTGCTTTCCTCTCTATCAGTATAGATCACATCTGAGCATGGTCTTTATACCCAGTGGGAGACTAATCCATATGCTTCCATCAATCCTTTATAAAGGTGTTAGAAACATATTTACATTGTCTAGGAATAAACAATACTCGTTGGGAAGCCAGGAACATTTTAATTATAGTATACATTTATTCCTCCTGAATAAATGGGTACATCCCCTGAACAGAGTGGAGAAAGTACAAAGGACTCAGGTGGATGTCAGTTCTTTTATTGACTCCAACATCAAATCTCTAGCCAGGCTCTTCATCGGCCAGATGCAAACCCCTGACTGCCTACATCATGCCCTCCTCAAACGACTCCTTTAAGCATGCATCTGATCTTTCATCTGACTGACCAGAGGCCTGATTTCTGCTAAAGCTGGTGGGCAGAGGGGGTTGAGGAGGAGGAAGAGGAATACTTTTAACCCTGTGGAAACAAAACTCCTCCCCCATTTCTTTTTTTTTAATTACTTTTTTTATTTAAATTTATTTATTTAACATATTTGGTTTTCAGCATTGATTTTCACAACAGTTTGAATTACAAATTTTCTCCCCATTTCTCCACTCCCCCCCACTCCAAGATGGCATATATTCTGGTTGCCCTGTTCCCCAGTCAGCCCTCCCCTCTATCACCCCCCTCCCCTCTCATCCCCTTTTCCCTTCCTTTCTTGTGGGGCAAGATAAATTTCTACGCCCCATTGCCTGTGTATCTTATTTTTTAGTATCATGCAAAAACTTTTTTTTTTGGTTTTGAACATCTGTTTTTAAAACTTTGAGTTTCAAATTCTCTCCCCTCTTCTCTTCCCACCCACCCTCCCTAAGAAGTCGAGCACTTCAATCTAGGCCACGTATGCATCATTATGTATAACCCTTCCACAGTACTCATGTTGTGAAAGGCTAACTACATTTTGCTCCTTCCCAACCCATCCCGCTTTATTGAATTTTCTCCCTTGACCCTCTCCCCTTTCCAAAGTATTTGTTTTGATTACCTCCACCCCCATCTGCCCTCCCCTCCATCATCCCCCCCCCTTTTATTTTTTTTTATCTTCTTCCCTCTTCTTTCCTGTGGGGTAAGTATTTACGGTATTCCCTCCTCAGGCCAAATCTGATGAGAGAAAGGTTCACTCATTCCCCCCTCACCTGCCCTCTCCCCTCCTCCCACAGAACTGCTTCCTCTTTCCACCTTTATGCGAGATAATCCACCCCATTCTATCTCTCCCTATCTCCCTCTCTCAGTATGTTGCTCTCGCATCCCTTAATTTCATTGTATTTCTTTTAGATATCTTCCCTTCATCTTCAACTCACCCTGTGTCTGCTCTCTCTCTCTTTTACATATATATATATATACATATATATATATATAAACACATATATATATACACATACATACGCATGAATACATATATACATACATACATACGTACACATTCACTTATATATATATATATATATATATATATATATATATATACATAAACATATATAAATGCATATTCCCTTCAACTCCCCCAATACTGAGGTCTCATGAATCATACACATCGTCTTTCCATGTAGGAATGTAAACAAAACAGTTCAACTTTAGTAAGTCCCTTGCAATTTCCGTTTCTTGATTACCTTTTCGTGCTTCTCTTGATTCTTGTGTTTGAAAGTCAAATTTTCTATTCAGCTCTGGTCTTTTCACTGAGAAAGCTTGAAAGTCCTCTATTTTATTGAAAATCCATATTTTGCCTTGGAACATGATACTCAGTTTTGCTGGGTAGGTGATTCTAGGTTTTAATCCTAGCTCCATTGACCTTCGGAATATCGCATTCCAAGCCCTTCGGTCTCTTAATGTAGAAGCTGCCAGATCTTGGGTTATTCTGATTGGGTTTCCACAATACTCAAATTGTTTCTTTCTGGCTGCTTGCAGTATTTTCTCCTTGATCTGGGAGCTCTGGAATTTGTCAACAATATTCCTAGGAGATTTCTTTTTGGGATCTATTTGAGGAGGTGATCGATGGATTCTTTCAATTTCTATTTTGCCCTGTGGCTCTAGAATATCAGGGCAGTTCTCCTTGATAATTTCTTGAAAGACGGCATCTAGGCTCTTTTTTTGATCATGACTTTCAGGTAGTCCAATAATTTTTAAATTATCTCTCCTGGATCTATTTTCCAGGTCAGTGGTTTTTCCAAGGAGATATTTCACATTGTCTTCCATTTTTTCATTCCTTTGGTTCTGTTTTATAATATCCTGATTTCTCATAAAGTCACTAGCTTCCACTTGCTCCAATCTAATTTTTAAAGTAGTATTTTCTTCAGTGGTCTTTTGGACCTCCTTTTCCATTTGGCTAATTCTGCCTTTCAACGCATTTTCCTCATTGGCTTTTTGGAGCTCTTTTGCCATTTGAGTTAGTCTGTTTTTTAAGGTGTTGTTTTCTTCAGTGTATTTTTCAGTATTTTTTTGGGTCTCCTTTAGCAAGTCATTGACTTGTTTTTCATGGTTTTCTCGCATCCTTCTCATTTCTCTTCCCAATTTTTCCTCTACTTCTCTAACTTGCTTTTCCAAATCCTTTTTGTGCTCTTCCATGGCCTGGGACCAGTTCCTGTTTTTCTTGAAGGTTTCTGTTGTAGGCTCTTTGACTTTATTAATTTCTTCTGTCTGTATGTTTTGGTCTTCTTTGTCAGCAAAGAAAGAATCCAAAGTCTGAGACTGAATCTGGGTGCGTTTTCGCTGCCTGGCCATATTCCCAGACAACTAACTTGACCCTTGAGTTTTTCAGTGGGGTATGACTGCTTGTAGATTACAGAGTTCTATGTTCCACGTTTGGGGGGGAGGTGCCAGCTATGCCACACTGGCACTGCTCCTTCCCCAAGAACCCCCAACCCGAACTGGGCTTAGATCTTCTGCAGGCTGTGCACCCCTGCTCTGATCTGCCACTTAATTCCTCTCCCCCATTTCTTACAAAGGGAATACCTACCTAATGGCCTTTTTCTGTTTTTTTTTTAATAGTTCTTAGATCCCTTTCAGCATTTGAGATGTTCACCCTCACCCAACATGTCTGTTTTACTTCATTTCCCAAACACACATGTCCTTGATGATGTTGTGATACCTTTTATAGGATTTCTTATCTGAAAATTATCCTTAGCAATACGCTATAGTTTACTTACTATACTTTCATCCATGCATATTCCTATTGCTTTATTGGGTATAATGCTTTGGGATCTTATAATAGTTTGAAAAGTCAGAGCAATATAGCATCACTAATAGAATATCCAAACTAAAAAGGCATACATTTTCTTAGCTAGGAGAAGCTTGGGGTCTCAGAACATACTTCATAATTTTCCAAGTGCAATCCAAGCAGATCTACTCTTCAGTTTGATTCCATTCAAATTGACAAACAACAATAAAGAACTTACTATGTGTTAGGTAATTTATTAGACCCTGGGGATAAAAAGCCTTTTTCCCACCCACCCTGGAAAAAAAAAAAAAAAAAAAACCTAAAATAGTCCCTGCCCTGAAGGAGTTTGTATTCTATGGGAGGGATACTAAAGGTACATAGATACATAAAAGTACATTTCAAGAGGGAGAGAGAACTAACAATTGGGGAATCAGGAAATAACTCAGATAGCATTAGCACCTGATCTGTACTTTGTAGGCAGCTCAGATTCTAAGATAAAAGGCATGACAGATAGATGGGCAATAGCTATTAGGCAAGTTTGATTGCAACAATGAAGCCTAACTGGGAGTATAGACAATTCTTCCTTTATGTACATTCACATTATGCAAATTCAACTTTATATAATGAATTCTGAAAGAAAGCTGCCTTATACAAAAATAGCCATGTTAACTTTACTTTATAACGCTGTGCTTTCTCAGCTCCTTGCTCCTCAGCTCCAGGCTTCAGCATGACACTACAACCTTCAATGTTCTCCTTACTCCCACAATCACTTCCAAGGAGATTCTCCTTGACAACCACTTTTCATTCAGTCTTGCTTGGCATGAATGAAGAGTACACATATTACCAATCTTACTGTTTCTGTTCCTTTTTCATCCCTGTTTCTGTCTGATTATCTTTGTCCCTCCCTGTTTCTATCTGTCTCTCTCTCTCCTTCCCTTCTCCTCCTCTCCTCTCAATTCCTTTTCTTGTCACTTCTTCTCTTCTCTTCTCTTCCCTTCTTCCTTTCTCTTTTTTTCCTTTTTCTTTGCCCTTCCCTTCCTTTGCCTTGCACTCACTTCTCTTTTCCTCAATTCCCGCCTTACAATCTTCTCTTACTCTCTCCTCGTTTCTCTTTCTATCTCTCTGTCTCTGTCTATCTTTCTATTTCTCTCCTTCTATCTAATCTTCAATAACAGTAGAAACAGGATAGAATTGCATTTTCCTATAGTTCTCACACCATCCTCCATGCATGGATCCTATTCAGAATGATATTCCCCAACCCCTTTTCTGAACTAATAGCAGAAATCCTATAGTTCGTTACTTATTCATGTTTTCAATTTTCTCTTGTCCATAAATCTCATCTCTCAAATCAATACAAGTTCTTCAAGTATAAGTACTAGGTTGAACTTCTATTTTACCTCTCACGTTTGTGAAAATACAGCAAGAACTCAATAACTTATTAGCAATTGATTCATTTAGAATTTAATTTAATTAAAATTATCTTAAGTAGTTTGCACAGTAAAAAACAATATACTCTTCATTGAGGGCTGTGAAGTTCAATAAGCCACCTTCTCCACCAACATGGTACTCAATTTTTATTGGGAAAGACACATCAACAGACGCAAATAATATGAATTAGCACACAGGCATATTTAAAATGTGTAATAATGTACAATGGTTATGGGAAGAAAAAAGTAATTGCATTTGTGTGATTACCTTAGACCCACCATAGCATTGCCTCCTCCCCCATACAGGATCATGACTGTGGCAGAAATTAATCGCTTTGCTGGGCATCCTTGTACAGAGTCATTTTCCTCAATCTTTAGCAGTAATAACAGTCCATGTGATGGGAGTACAGTCTCTGGGAACCTCCTTGAACCTGATGGGGTATAGTCTCTGGGAACCCCCTTGAACTCTCCTTGAATCTTCCCACTAGATCTGGCCTTCCCCTGAGGCCATAAGCCTTTCATTATCTAGGCCCAAATCTCTACTTAGCCTAGCCCTCTATTGTCCAGCTGCTTCCCACTCATGATCCCATCAAAATCTCATACTCTTGTTTCCTGGAGTCTTGACCTCTAGTCACCCTAGTCCCACAAAAGTCATCCTTTGACTCCTCCTCAAGACCCTCCCTCAACCCCTCCTCTAGTCACCCCATACTACTTGACCACCCCTCAATCCCTCCCACAGTCTTTCTGTATGTAAGCTGCATCTTGCCTCCATGAAGGTGTTCAGATTCTATCTAGCTCAGTAGATTGAATCTGGACGGCTTGTGAAAACAAGTGTCACAAATGGTAAGATTTCTTAAGAGTCAACCCAATGTGGTGAATCTTTAATAAACTTTGTTTTCCCTTCGCTGAGAAGGCTTCAGTTGAATTCATTTGGCAGGACCCAGCACGTTGGCATTTTGGGGTCTTGAGCACTCCTAGAAACCTATGGTTCCCTACCTCATCATTTTTCTTTAACCTCACATGCAAATAATGATTTTGTCCACAGAGCTAGAACTAGAAAGTTAGAGTTAGAAAGGACCTCAAAGGCCACATGGTCTAACTGTTTCCTTTGCTGAGGGTCATGAAGGTTCAAAGACTTGCCAAAGGTCACAGAAGGAAAAAGCAAATGTCCAAGGCAGTTCTTCTGATTCCAGAACCACAGCTCTTTGTTCTGAATCATTCTTCATTTCTTTTCTTGTGCCTCTTATACCTTGTGTCTGTGAGGCAGAAAAGAAGCATTTCTACTTCTTTTTGAAGAGTTGAACAGTCATTTACTATGCACCTAACTTTAACTGGGCACTAGGAAACTGTTGCCCAAAGAAGTAACCTTGATTCTCTCTGATAAATCAGCTTCCTAGGTCCATTCAGAAAGGTTTCATTTTTGATCTCCCTGCATTAGTGTAGCTAAGTTAGCTGTATTCCTAAATTACTGTGGTTAAGTCCATTTCCCTGTAAATTTATTTTAAAATCCCTCATTACTGATTTTCTGGCAACAGGGAAATCAACAATATCAAAGCAGAAATCTCATCTTATTAAGGCAGAAGATGTAAGATTTGTATTCTTAATAATAATAAGCAATACACTAATGTGTACAGAAATTAATTTCAAATAATTTCTTATGCCCTTATTTGAAATATCATTGACGAGATTTAGTAAAGTTAGTATAATAAAAAAAATGCATCTATCCACCTGAGCAAGTCACCCTTGGGGAAAAAAAAAAGCTATGAACAAAATTTGGTGTCTGTGGAGATGTAGACGTGTGGGTTGCTCCTAGTATGAAGCTAGTAGAGTTAGCAGTCACACTAGGCAGCTCTGTTCTCTTATGAGGATTGTTTCATACAATTCCAGGGGTTAAGTATCGATTTTATGCAGAGATATACAGAAATAAAATGTATTAGATAGCTATTAGTGGATATGAAAACTTTGTACAACTATGTAGTGAGGTTGGGTGTGAATAATTCCTTTCCTGTAAACATTTTTTTTCCTTTCTCCACAATGTAACTGATTGATGAAAAAGTAATAAGCAAACATATTGGTGACTGAAGAGCTTTCCTTTCATTTGTTGTTCAGTCGCTTCAGTCAGGTCCAACTCTTTTTGACCCCATTTGGGGCTTTCTTGGCAAAGATACTGAAGTGGTTTGCCATTTCCTTCTCTAGCTCATTTTATAGATAAGAAACTAAGGCAAACAGGGTTAGGTGACTTGCCCAAGGGCACCCAGGTAGTGAGTGTCTGAGGCCAGATTTGAACTCTGGAAGATGAGTCTTTCTGACTTTAGGCCTAGTACTCTATTCACTGCTTAATTCCATTCAGAGTTATTCACAGAGTTACACTGTTTGACATTCTATCACATAGCTTTACCTCTCCAGTCTGACTTTTACTACCATCATCTACCACTATCAACTCTTATGTGAAGGCAGGTTCCTATTTGGGCAAAGTTCATGATTTCTGGTTAACCACCAGAGTGCCACCCTGACTGTACCACTCCTTGAGCATTTGATACCTACTGTGGCATTTTAGAGCTATTTGTGCACATTTTTTTATCTCTTCTATGAGAACACATTTCCAGCAGATAAGCACTGGGTCATTCACATTGAGGCAGTTAGCCCAAATCCCCCACCATGTTGAAGATGGTCTGGGTATGCTAAAGGTGTGACAAGATGACTTCTACGAGCCTCCACTGTTCGAGAAAAATCTCCTTCATAGATGTTCAACACTGCAAAAGCAATGTACTTCAGTACAAGCCTGGCTATGTAACTCAGAAGGGGGCATTTCTTAGGGCAGATAAAACCTGGCAAGTAAATTCTTCCTGGTCTTTATCCTGAGGAACACACATAAACACCATGGCAAAGCACTGCAGGAATTTTCCTTTGCAGACATACTGAATGCACATGAGCCATTTTCCCCCTTGGCAGCTGGTAGAAACCTTACAATGACAATGTGGCTTCAGGCAGCAGCCAGCTGATTCTGGGAGGAAGGCCAGAGGGAGGATTTCAGCTTCCCTATACTCAGAATAGTGTGTTGCTGGTGCCATCCCAGATGTGCAAAGGAGAGTTGAATTAAGTCTTTAGAATTAGTTACCTTTATACTTCCCTATAGAAAAACCATTATTGGGCCCTTTAAGTGTAACTTCAATATTATAATGACCACTGATGTAGGAGCAAGTTGTTTTTTTTTTTTTCCCTGCAGAACCTGGAAAAATACAAATTCCAAAGTTACCTCTTCAGTAGCCAAGTTCCATCTGTGAAGCAGAAATGTGCCAGGTTGAGAGCACTGTGATATCATTAATATACCTAGAGACTGAGAATTCTCTTTAGTGGGAGTGCTGATTTAGAAGCTGACCCTAGTTCAGCTCTCTTGCCTAAAAATCTAACATTCAAATAGATGTGAAGAGCTTGTTTTCCAGCATTAAGAGCTAATTGGTATTGAAATGCTTCTTATGTCACACTATATTCATGCTAATGGGGTAGAAGCTTTCTAATGTGTATGTAAGAATTTATTGACAGAGCATAAGGAATGAATTCCTTAAGGTACATATTACTAGACTGATGACATATGCTGTATGACAGGATTCTTATGGGACTGCTTTGGCCAGTGATTTTTGTGCTGACAAACCAATGATATATGATGATAGCCCTTCTGGCAATAGATTGGAGAAACTTCTTAATTCAAAAAATGGTTGAAGGTCAATGATCATAATGTTATCTAATTGTGGATTGGAAGGACACTGTGTAAGCAATCCCCAGATAAATAAATCTTTTGACAGAAACATATTATGCCTCACATGTAGTGCTCCAGAACTCCTGTATGACTTATCAATGACTGTCAGACTCTAACTAGTAATTTTTTTTTTCCCTATTAACAGATTGAGGGAATTACCTAAATTCAGGGATACATCCATTCTACATAAGACATGCTGCCCAAGGTCAGGTGGCTCCTATTTCAGGATATAATTTCTATGTAATTTCTGAGTGACTACTACCCTCCCCCCATGGAGTCAGATTTGGAATGATGTATATATGCCCCATATAAAGTAGTACATATGGGTTTAATTACACTTACTGGAGCAGAGGGGTTATTTCACACATTCATTAGATATGCAGAGCTTATTACTGTATTTTTCCTAATTTTATGATATAAGCAGAAAAATAAAATATAGTCATTTTTAATAGTTCTTTACCCTTCCAAATGCTATCAACTGAGTCATAGAATACTTGGACTTCAGCAGTCACTGATCTTTCCTCATGAAGGAGTCAGCAAACATAGAATTACATATCTCCTCCTTCCACATGGTTGACAATATTGTGGGCATATTTTTATGGAAACAAAACTCATTATGTATAATTTTATAATTTATATATTAGCTACTGTCAAAAAACCATAAACAACTTGATGGGGAAAAAAAAAACCTTCCAGGATAACTTAGAGTTAGTGGCAATTTCTTATAATATTTTTTTTAATCCTGTCTTTTGTGAGATAATATGCACAATTTTTCTGGGTCCAAATAAAATGCAACTCCAAACTTCCCCAAATAAAATGTTAGTATATGGCAGCAGATCCCATAATGAGAATGACAACAAGATTTTGCAAAATATACTCTTAAATCCTAAACTGAAAGGCTGCTTTCTAATTTCTATATTATAGGATCTTGGGTTAATGCCTGGCCAAAACTAACATTTTTATTTACCTACTAATCAGTTATTGCTTTTTAATCCCACAAATCCTTGTAAATGAAAATAAATTATTTTTATAATAGCCATAAGACTTCTGTTTATAAATCTCATGAATTGAAAGATATTGGACCTGTTTAATTTCAGTATGTGTCAACTCAACATCACACACACACACACACACACACACACACACACACACACCCCTCTCACACACTTCTACAGAAGCCTCGTTATGTGCCTAAATGCAATACAAAACAGAGATCGTGCTCATATTTTTGTTATACCAAGAGATCTCCATTAAGTTGGAAGCACGAAGAAATGTTTTACCCAAATTTAGTGGGCAGTGCCAGGCACAGAAGAAAAATCATAGGCAACATTGTGAATGTACTGAGCTTTTTGGGAAAGAGGATGAGAAAGAGAACTAGCAGCAGGAGAATAAGCAAGGACCTGAGCTTCATTCTACAGGGTGTGGAGAGAATCAGAAATTGTTCATTTTGTCCTGTCATTGCTGGCTTAAGACAAAAGATTCAACATGTGTTTTAAAGAAGCCATATAACTGTGCTACTTATACAAATTTAACAAAATTGAAAGGCAGAGAGAAGTTATATGAGTATTTGCATTTTAAGTCAGTTATTTTAGTGTTATAAAAAGCTTTGTGCTCTATTAAAATGAAAACAATGAAATATCCTTGGTACAAAAAGCTTTAGAGTAAAATGAGTTCTGGGATCAAATACCATGTTTGATAGTTATTGTGAAATTATGAGCAAATCCCCTAACCTCAGTTTCCCCCATCACAAAATGGTAATAGTAATTCCTACAGCACCTATCTCAGAGAGTGATGGTGATGATCCAATGGGATAATGTATTTGAACAACTTTGGGAACCTTAAAGCGCTATATCAATTTTAGCTATTATTTAAAGAGATGGCTGACTAAATACATTAATTTGAATATACATTGTTTTGATTATGAATATCAATATGCCTTATGTAGTCTAGCATGAGAGGATTTTCAAGACCTTCCAGCAAAATGTATCATCACCTGTCACCAATGCTATCTATGACATGATTTTTGTACATGATGATGCAGTGGGTGAAGAATAATAAGATAATATCTTGGTATTGTGCCATAAATTAAGTCCTGTACAAAATTGCTTCAACTTTCTTTTTTTTTCCTTATGACTCACCATTTCCTTTATTTGTACAAAATAGTGTATAATCATACCTTGGCTGGGGAAAAAAAATGGTAGTTTAAGGTTTAAACAAGTCCTTCTGTCCTGAAGCATCTATTTTGAATTTTATCCCCAGCTTTAGTCTCTGCTTCTTTGTGTTTGGACTCTACAGATTTGAGGTCAGTAGGTTTAGCAGCTTTGGAATCACTGGGCTTTGTGGCCTTACATTCAGACTCAGCAGCCTTGGGATCAGCAGCCTTGGGAAAAGACTTGGTAACTGTGACAGAAGACTTGATGGCCTCGGGGCCAGATTTTGTAGCCTTGGGGACAGATTTGATACCCTTAAATTTAGACTTACTGACCTTGGTATCAGATTTGGTGACCTTGGGGTTAGTGGGCTTGGCAGCCTTGGGGCAGCAGTTCTGGCAACCTTAGAATCAGGCTTCATGATCCTGAGGTCTGGGCATTTGGTGCCGAGTGTAAAGCCTGAATGCTTGGTGACCATCTTGTGGCCAGCAGGCAGGGCACTGGCCATGGGGATCTTGAGACTGAGGAACTTAGCCTTTGAGGTCTTGATGCTCAGAGCCTTTATGGCATCTGCTTAGGCTTTGATGGCTTTAGTATTGTTGGCCTGCATCTTCTTCAGACCCTTCTTGTTGTGCAAATAGTTATAGCAAAGCAAATGTTTCTCAGGAACTTGGAATTAACCCTTTTCAGAGACTCATATTCCTGTGGCCTGGGCTTCTTGATGCAATTTCTGTGCCATTTTCATTATTGGTTGTGGGTAGTATGATTCTTACACTTAGCCATCTTTATACCAAAGGCTCTGCTAATAGGCAGTCCACCTACTGGGAGAGGCTAAAAGAAAGAGAGAAACAGCCCTATTTTCTTTTATTTTATTCTACTTTTTATCATTTGGGTCACTAACTTGAAGGATAGTCTATAGTGATAAAGTACTTAATTTAATATGGGCCATGGGTGATACACACACACACACACACACACACACACACACACACATATTTTATTTTTTTTAACTTTTATTTAGAATTTTATTTTTCCCAGTTACATGTAAAAGCATTTTTTAACATTCATTTTTAAAACTTTAAGTTCCAAATTCTCTCCTTCCTCCCTCCCATTGGGAAGGCAAGCAATTCAATATAGGTTATACATGTGTAGTCAGGGAAAACATATCCATAATAGTCATGTTGTGAAAGAAAATATAAGGAAAGAAAAAAAACTCAAAAAATGAAGTAAAAAAAAGTATACTTCAATCTGTGTTTGGAAACCATAAGTTCTTTCTCTGGGGATGGATAGCATTTTTTTTTATCATAAATCCTTCAGATTTGTCTTAGATTGCTATATTGCTAAGAATAGCTATGCCATTCACAGCTGATCATCTTACATTATTGTAGTAACTTTGTACATAGTATATTTCACTTTGCATCAGCTCATGTAAATCTTTCCAGGTCTTTCTGAGAGCATCCTGCTTATCATTTCTTATAGTACAATAGTATTCCATCATAATCACATATCACAACTTGTTCAACCATTCCCCTCCCCTCAACTTAAAATTCTTTACTCCCAGAAAAGAGCTACTTTATTTTTGCCTGTACACTTTTTTATTTTTGTTTTTTATCACTTTGGGGATATACACCTAGTAGTGGTATTGCCAGGTCAAAGTGTATGCATGGTTTTATAGCCCTTTGGACATAGTTCAAAATTGCTCTGCAGAATGGTTGAATTGGTTCACAACTCCACCAACAACGGATTAAAGTCTCATTTTTCCCACATCCTCTCTAACATTTGTCATTTACCTATTCTGTCCTATTAGCCAATCTAATAATGCTTTAATTTGCATTTCTCCAATCAATTATGAGATAAAGAATTTTTCCATATTACTATAGATTGCTTTGGTCATTTCATCTGAAAACTGATCATATCTTTTCATCATTTATCACTTGGAGAATTGTTTCAATAATTTGGCTAGCAGCTGTTGTGGGGATGAAAGACCAATACAAGCCTAGCAACAGAGACACTGCCAGCACAGGTTCTTTCAATCTGCTTTACTAAGAAAAGCAATGTTAAGGGGTTAACAATCTTATTTCAATCCAACATACAAATATATCATTCACTTAGCTCAGGGGAAAAAGCCAGTACCCTGAGCTTTAGAGCAAATACAAACAAATTACAAAGATACTTATAAACAGACCAAATACAATTCATAGTAACCAAGAAACCATCAACATCTGGGTGAGCTGGGAGGCTGAGTGGCTACCCAGAGTCCTGCACCTCCAGGAGTGAGAGCCTCAAGCAAATAGATATGTTCTCTCTTTCTATACACTCTTTAGCCATCATCAAACGTCATCTGAGTGACCAGAACTTAGGCTGCTACTATTGGCTCTGGTCTTAGCAACTCCCCTTAGGACCCTGAGGGCTTCAGGCATAGGCTTAGCACCTAGTAATTAGGGGTTCGGGCCTGGGGCTTTGCATCTAGTAAGGCTCAAAGAGACTTAATTAATTTATCATTCCAAAACAGTAAGAAAATCCCACCTTAGTTACCAATGCAGGAATTTTTATAAATTTGACTCAGTTCTCTATATGTTTGAGATATAAGGCCTTTATCAGTGAAACGTGTTTCATTTTTTTCATAGTTACTATTGCTACCTGTATTTCTCTCCGTCTTGCCCCCCCCATTTAGTTTAGTCTCTCTCTCTCTCTCTTTTCACTCTATCTGTCCTCAAAAGCGTTTTGCTTCAGACTACCTCCTTCTGCAATCTACCCTCCCTTCTATCACTCCCTTTCTCTTACCCCCTTCACCTCCTACTTTCCTGTAGAGTAAGATAGATTTTTATAACCAATTGAGTGTGTATGTTATTTCCTCTTTGAGCCAATTCTCATGAGAGGAAAGTTCACTCATTCCTTCTCAACTCCTTTGTCTTCCCATCCAATGCCGAAGCTTTTTCTTGTCTCTTTTATGTGAGATAAATTACCGCATTCCATCTCTCCCTTTCTCTTTCTCCCAAAACATTCGTCTCTCAACCCTTAATTTTATTTTTCAGATATCATCCTTTCATATTCAGCTCATACCTGTGCTCTCTGTCTATATATACTCTTTTTAACCGCCCTAATAATGAGAAAGACCTTACGAGTTACAAATATCATCTTCTCATATAGGAATGTAAACAGTTTAGAATTATTAAGTCCCTTATGATTTACCTTTCCTATTTCTCTTTATATGCTTTTCTTTAGTCTTTTTGAAAGTCAAATTTTCTATTCAGCTCTGGTCTTTTCATCCAGAATGTTTGAAAGTCTTTTATCTCATTGAATGTCCATTTCCCCCCTGAAGGATTATACTCAATTTTGCTAGGGAAGTGATTCTTGGTTGTAATCCTTGCTCCTTTACCCTCCAGAATATCATATTCCAAGTCCTCCAGTCCTTTAGTGTAGAAGCTACTAAATCTTGTGTTTTCCTTACTGTGGCTCCACCATACTTGACTTGTTTCTTTCTGGCTGCTTGTAATATTTTCTCCTTGACCTGGGAACTCTGGAATTTGGCTATAATATTTCTGGCAGTATTCATTTTGGAATCTCTTTCAGGAGGTCATCAATGGATTCTTTCAATTTCTATTTTACCCTCTGGTTCTATAGGGCAGTTTTCCTTGATAATTTCTTAAATGTTGATATCTAGGCCCTTTTTATGATCATGGCTTTCAGAGAGTACAATTATTTTAAAATTTTCTCTCTTGGATCTACTTTCCAGGTCAGTTGTTTTTCCAATGAGATATTTCACAGTCTTCTATTTTTTCATTCTTTTGATTTTGTTTTTTTGTTTCTGGATTTCTCATAAAGTCATTAGTTTGCATTTGCCCCACTCTAATTTTTAAGGAATTATTTTCTTCAGTGAGCTTTTGCACCTCCTTTTCCATTTGGCCAATTCTGCTTTTTAAGGCAATCTTCTCCTCGTTGGCTTTTTGGACCTCTTTTACTATTTGGCCTACTCTATATTTTTTTAAATTTATTTATTTATTTCTTTAATATATTTAGTTTTCAGCATTGACTTTCACAAGAGTTTGAATTACAAATATTCTCCCCATTTCTACCCTCCCCCCCCACTTCAAGATAGCATATATTCTGGTTGCCCTGTTCCACAGTCATCCCTCCCTTCTGTCACCCCACTCCCCTCCCATCCCCTTTTCCCTTCCTTTCTTGTAGGGCAAGATAAATTTCTACACCGCATTGCCTGTGTATCTTATTTTCTAGTTGCATACAAAAACTTTTTTTTTTTTGTTTTTGAACATCTGTTTTTAAAACTTTAAGTTCCAAATTCTCTCCCCTCTTCCCTTCCCACCCACCCTCCCTAAGAAGTCAAGCAATTCAACATAGGCCACATGTGTATCATTATGTATAACCTTTCCACAATACTCATGTTGTGAAAGACTAACTACATTTTGCTCCTTCCTAACCTATCCCCCTTTATTGAATTTTCTCCCTTGACCCTGTCCCCTTTTGAAAGTGTTTGTTTTTGACTACCTCCACCCCCATCTGCCCTCCCTTCTATCATCCCCACCTTTTTTTGTTCTTCTTCCTTCTTCTTTCCTGTGGGGTAAGATACCCAATTGAGTGTGTATGATATTCCCTCCTCAGGTCAAATCCAATCAGATCAAGATTCACTCATTCCCCCCTCATCTGTCTTCTCTTCTCTTCCTACAGAACTGCTTTTTCTTGCCACTTTTATGTGAGATAATTTACCCCATTCTATCTCTTCCTGTCTCCCTCTCTCAATATATTCCTCTCATCCATTAATTTGATTTTATTTCTTTTAGATATCTTCCCTTCATATTCAACTCACCCTGTACCCGCTCTCTCTCTCTCTCTCTCTCTCTCTCTCTCTATATATATATATATATATATATATGTATATATATATATGCATATATATATGTATATATATATATATGTATATACACATACTGTTTTTTTAAAGTGTTGTTTTCTTCAGAATTTATTTGCATCTCCTTTACCAAGCTGTTGACTCATTGTACATGATTTTTTTGCATCACTCTCATTTCTCTTCCCATTTTTTCCTCTGCCTCTCTTACTTGATTTTCAAAATAACATATTTTTGAGCTTCTCCATGGCCAGAGACTAATTCATATTTTTGGAGGCTTTGGATTTTGACTTTGTGCTTTGACTTTGTTGTCTTCTTCTATGTATGTGATTTGATCTTTGTCCTCACCATAGTGGCTTTCCATAGTCATTTATTTTTCTGTTGTTTGCTCATTTCCCCAGCCTATTGGTTGGTGTTTTTATTTTTTTTAAAAGTAGGGCTCTGCTTCCAGGGTAGGGGACGCACTGTCCCAAGCTTCAGGGGTTTTATGCTGCTTTTTAAGAGATACTTCCAGGCACCTGCATGTTTTTGGTTCTTCAAGGTGCTATGATCTAAGGAGAAGTGCTTACTAGTCTCCTGGCCTGTGCTCGGGTGTGTGAGTGACAATGAACACTCTTTTCTGACTGGAGCTGCAATGAGAGACCTCCTCCACTGTGGTGACAACCTCTGCTCTACTAGTGCTCCTCCTTGTCCTGGAACATTTACCCAGAACTATGACCTGGGTGTGAGTATGGGCAAAGCAATAGAGTCCTGCCCTAGTGCCAGTAAAAAGACTCTTTAATCTCCTTCTCACCAGGTGTTAGATCCCCTGACCGTCTGTGGGCTGACATCTCCAGAAGCTCCCACTGCCACTGTCACTGCTGATTCAGTCATTGCCAAGGTCTGCTCCCGGGGCTAGGGCTGTGCCAGTGCAGTGTGCTTTGGACTGTGCTTCACTCTCACTCAGGTGACACAGACCTTTACTGCCTACCTTCTAAGTTGTCTTCGATGTCTACAGGCTGAGGGGTCTGGAAACCACCACTGCTGCCAGTGATTCAGCCATCCCTGGCCTGCTCTGGAATTGCTAGATCCCAATCTGTACTGGTGCAGCCTGTGTTGGACCACACTCTTTTCTCATCCTAGTATAAGAGACCTTTCTTGCTGACTTTCCAAATTGTCTTGGACAGGAAATGTTTCAGTCCATTTTTTTTGTGGGTTCTGCTGCTCTAAAATTTATTTAAAATCATTTTTAAAGATATTTGGAGGAGTTTGGGGGAGAGCTCAGGAGAGTCCCTGCCTTTACTCTGCCATTTTGACTCTGCCTCTGCCTGATATATATATATTTTGAAAAATATTTGCATGAATGACATAATGGTCCTAATTGTGTCTGAAAGTAACAGCAGCACATGTACCTTATTATGCAAGCACATCCAAATTTTATCATATAAACTTTCTTTTCTTTATTTAACACTTTTCTACATTTGGTGTCTCTAATTTTCAAGCACAGTGCTCTGCACACAATAGACACTTAGATAGTCATTATCATGCAGAGACAGCCAGGTGGCCCAGTGGACAGAGCAATGGGCTTGTAGTCAGATATATTCAGCTAAAATCCAGCCTTTGAAACTTCCAAGCTACATGAACCTGGACGAATCATTTATCCTTTGTTTGCCTCCAAACCAACCTCACAAGATTATTGTGAGAATCAAATGAGAAGATATTTATAAAGTGTTACCACAATGTCTGGCGCATAGTAAGTGCTTAAAATAAATGTTTCCTTCCTTTCTTGTACTATAAAAGGAAACAATATCCTACTAGTGGAAGAGATATTTAGGAGAAGAGAAGACACACATCTGGTTCTACTGAATTCATGGCACCTAGACTATTGACCCTTTTATAATGGAGGCAGATATAATAGATCAGAAAGATCACACTCTGAATTAGGAAACAGAAGATCTGGATTTGAATTCTGGCTCTGTCATTTCCTGGCACTGTGACCTGGGAAAGTCATTCAACCTCTGCCTATTAAGAGTATGAAAAATTTGGCTAATAATATCTCAACTGCTTAATCACATGACTATGGTGAATAATAACAACAGTAGTAACAATAATAATGATTTATATATTCTTTTAAGAAAGTTTTCAAAATGCTCCATAAATATTTAATTTTAAGTTCACAATCAACTTGGGACTTAGGGGCAGTTATTATCCTCACTTTACAAATAATGAAAGTGAAACAGACAGAGGTCTGTATGGGTCCCAACTCTAGTGTCTGAAACCAGATTTGAATACAAATCCCCTTGACTCCAGATCCAGCAATCCATCCACTGTCTCTATCGTGTTAATCATAATTTTAAAAAGATTAGACGTGATCACAAATAAATTATTTAACTAAATAGATACAAGGGATCCTATTGCGAATTGTAATATTACTGCCATAGTTTTAGAAGAGTCTTGGGTGGGGATTTTTTTTTTTTGGAAAATAAAAAGAAAATAGTAAATCAGTAATCCACTGTTATTTTTTTTAATGGTAATTATATACCAGGCACTGTGCTGGATGCTGATATGCAAATATAATGAACCAATCAAATTATCATTATTTGAATGGAGTTTATGTTCTAATGGGAGAGACTAGTACATATGTAAGTGTATCAAGCATAAATATAAAAATCATAAACACAAATAAATATGAAACAATTAAATCCATGTTACTTTGAGAAGTTGGTTATTATCATTTGGGGAATGGGAAATCAAGAAATCTTTATGTAGAAGGTAGGGCTTGAGACGTTTCTTGGAGGAAGAGATTATATATGGCAGAGATTGAGGCATTGTATTCCAGGTGTGAGAGATGACCAGTACAAAGACACAAACATGGAACCTAAAGAGTCCTGTGGGAGGAAAATAGAGAAGGCCAGTTTGCCTGAATCACAAAATACAGAGGAGTAATATACAATGAGACTAGAAATATATGTTGGGGTCAGGTTGTGAATACCTTTAAGAGATAAACAGATTTTACAAACACACACACACACAGACACACAGACACACAGACACACAGACACACACACACACACACACACACACATTTGTGTCTAATAGTAGCCATCTCTAGGGCATGGTGGAGGAGAAGGTAACAAAACAAATTTATGTGATAACTTGATTATATATTTAAAAGAAATAGCAAGTTGTACATAATAGATTTGTACTTTCTGGTACAATTATCTTTGTTATTATGCTATATTATGGAAATGCTTGTTTTATTCCATAAATTAAAAATAAAATGCATATTTTAATTAATTTATTTATTTTTAGTTTTCAACATTCACTCCTATAAGATTTTGAGTTTTAAATTTTCTCCATCCTTCCCTCCTCCCTCCCCAAGATGGTATACAATCTGATATAGGCTCTGCGTATACATTCATATTAAAAATGTTTTCATATTAGCCATGTTGTAAAGTAGAATTAGAACCAATGGGAGTAACCACACTATAGAGTAAATAAAACAACAAAAAAAGAAAGCAAATAGTACGCTTCCATCTGCATTCAGACTCCAAAGTTTTTTTCTCTGGATGTGGATGGCATTTTCCATCATGAGTCTTTTGGAGTTGTATCAGATCCTTGCATCACTGAGAAGAGCCAAGTCCATCAGAGTTAGTCATCACATAATGTGTCCATTATTGTGTACAGTGTTCTTCTGATTCTGCTCACTTCACTCAGCATCAGTTCATATAAGTCTTTCCACATTTTTCTGAAGTTCACTTGCTCATCATTTCTTATAGCACAACAATTTCCATTATATCACATACCACAATTTGTTCAGCCATTCCCCAATTGACGGGCATCCCCTCAATTTCCAATTCTTTGCCACCACAAACAGCACTAGTATAAATAATAAATAAATTTTTAAAAAGCTAAGCAGAGGAGCTTATATTTGAGATTACTGAATAGGAGAAATAATCTATCATATCTTCACTTAAGGAAAATTACTTCTGCAGCACTGTGTAGGATTGACAGGAGTGAGAAGAAACTTGAGATGGAGTGCAATTAAAATACTTTTTTTAAGAATCTAGGCAAAAAGTGATGAGAGTCTGACCTAAACTGGTAGTTGTCTGAGTAAAGGAAAGGGGTCAAAGGTGAGAGATATTGTAGATGTAAAAACAACAAAATTTGACAATTTGTTGGGCACTTGGCATAACGGAACAGAAGGAGTTAGATGACATAGAGATTATGAACCTGGGATCCTGGAAGGATGATTGTGCATTTAACAGAAATAGCAAAATTTCAATAAGGGGTGAGGTTGGAGATACATATAGTTAGAATTTGGCATGCTCTGTATGAGATTTATCTAAAGTATCTTGTTTGAAATGCCGAGGAGTCAACTGGTGATGTGGAACTGAAGTTTGTGTAAGAAACTGGGGCTAGTTATGTAGATCTATAAGCCATCCAGTTAGGATGTCATCTCCTCAGGACCATACTTCTTCCCATCCACTCCAATGCTTAATGTGTTACTCTGTATAAAATAATGCACATGTTCCTTCCACCAAAATGTTTTTATAAGAACCAAGCTTGGCACAAGGATGATGTGCTATACATTTGACAGAACAGCCATGCTGAAAAAAAATCACAGATCGTTTATGTGTTAATATTAAATTATTATTCTCTACACTTTGCCACAGCACTTTTCTCTAATGTATAGAAGAAAATTCTAAGGAGGCGGTAACAAAAATTCAGACATAAGTTGTTCACTCCTCCAGAGTGTATAACATTGATGCAAAAATAGCTGTTGTCTCCAGCTTTTCGCTGGTGCTAAACATCTTGCAAAAGAAAAGTGCCTGAACTCAAACTCCTTCAAGTAATCTCCCTCTTTCTTTTTTGTTCTTTTTTTATAGCTCTGAAAAATTTACTGAGAATCCACCACCTCCAACTAGGTTTGGAAACATTAGGCAGCTTCTTCTTTCATGAAACAGTCTTTTTTGAGTGGTCCCATGACTGGAACCAACCATGGCCAAATTTGGAGGTGGTGTTGATAAACTTCAGGTCAATCTTCTCAAGGGCATGATGTTTGGTCTGTACCAGCAGAGACTTTTGCAGGGTGAAGACATGCTTCTTGGTCTCAATAACACAGCCTTTCAGCATGATAAAACCATTGGTCACTTCACCAGAGTGGACGAAGCCTCCCAGAGGGTTGATGCTCTTTCCCGACAGATGATAATCAGTGGACATGTTTTTGGTGAGCTTGCCATCCTTGATCTGGTAGCCCTGGTCAATCTTTTTGGCTCTTTTTGTTGATCTCGGTGAGATGGTGGTAGCCCTTCTGACCAGTTCAAGCCACAGAGAAAGCTACATGGGCAGAATGCCAAGCTCCAATACATACCACCTTATGCAGGCCTTGGTGGGGTTTTCAGGGTAGTTTCTTTGTGTGCCAGCAGCTGGTGACACCTTTGTAACCCTTGCCCTTGGCCACTCCAATGACATCAATCATCTCATCCTACCCAAACACAGTGGACACAGGCACCCACTGCTCTGGCTTCTTGTAGACCTAGTCATTTCTTAGCCATGCTGCCACCATTCACCTGGATCTCCATCAGGTAAGACTTATGTCTCAGAGGGAGCGGGCACATGTGGGTGTGGGCAATGACGTGGATCACTTGGCAATACTTCTTCAAACTGTTGAAATCTTTCTCCAGCTGCTTTTTGCCATCATTGTCCTGACACTTTTTGCAGTACTTGATGAAGGCCTTCTTCTTGGACTCCTGCCAGTTTTTATAGACTCACCTCTTACATTCATCACTGATGTGCTCAGCAAAAATGGTTTTGAAGCTTTGAAGGCCTTGTGGGGTTTGCACATACCCCACAATGCCTACAATGACTATAGGGGGTGTCTCCATGATGGTGACAACCTTAATCACTTCCTTCTTGTTGACCTTTGAGCCACCTCTCCAGTGATGTGGGTCATGCCTGCCTTATAGCCCAGAAAGGCTGTCAGGTGGATAAGCTTGGTGGAATCATCTTTGGGGAAGCTTTTCACCTTTCCCCTGTGCCTGCTGCTTTTCTTTCAAGGCAGGAAGCCCAGAGACCCATGCCTGGGAGCAGAGAACCTCCTATGGTACATGCTGCTGCTGTTGCACCTGAGCCTGCTGCCCAGGTGAGTTGGGAGAGCTCTTTCTTTTTCTTTTTTTAAGCTAGGCTACAGGGTTGAGGCCAAATGATCAGGAATACTGTACCTCAAGCAATGTGTGTATTTGAAGCAATGACAGCAGGGAGCCTGGCATGTGAAGAACTCCTGAAGCAGCAGGAGCAGATTTAACACAGAGAATAAACATATAGCTTTTCTCTTATGGCAAAAATGTGGCCTTTTGCTGCAAATAAAAAAAAAAATATGGAAAAAGATCACCATGCATACCCATTTCCCAGAGTATTTTACCAATTGCTATAAGGTCATGAAAAATTTAATTTAAAACTTAATAAGTGTATTCTATGTGTTGGAATTGAGAAGGTTGATTCATTCATTAGCATTAATATTAACTTTGGTTTTTTCTGTAGTGCTACAAAGTTGACAAGATGTTTTACTTGCTACAGCTCTGTGAAGGAATTATTGAAAATATTTTTTACCTATTTTATAGATGGGGTAACTGAAGTTTAGAGGTTACAAGACTTTCCCAAGTACGTCCAGCTAGTGAGTCTCAGAATATATATATAATTCTAAATCCCCTGAGATCAACTACCACCCTCTGAATCCTGGAATGTATAACTTTTAAATCACATCCCATAACATAGTGCTCTCATGGGTCCAGGCCCACTTGAGGAGGTCTGACCTCCCGTATGGATTTTATAATCTCTTTTTGGTGCATTGTTCTTGCCCCAGAATAAAATTCTATAGAAACCTAAATTAAGCTAGGGGGTTATTTAATTACAGGTTTCCACAAAAGTGGAAATTTCAATAAGGTATTCAACTTCCTTACAGATACTTAATATACAATACTAGAAGCTTGTTTGTGTAGTGGACAGAGAAGTAGTCTCAGAACCAAATTTTTGGTACTGATTATGGCATAGATTCAGGGGAACATTGAGTGCACTCCTACCTATCAGTGTTCTAGACCAAAGGTGTCAAATATGTAGCCCCCAACCTTCCAAAGTGTGGCCCAAATCAGATTAAAATGTAAGTGGAAAACATTTCACAAATATGTGGTTTTCAAAGTCAATGTGTAGGCAACAGGGATGCTTGTATATGGTTTAGTGACCTCCATTTCTTTTTAAGTTTGACAACACTGCTCTTGGTAATAATATAAGTTAAGTAAAAGCTGCTAACTTGCATTAGATTCATCCAAGTGTTTCTCAAATCAATGAAATCAAAGAGCCAATCACTCTTCCATAGCTCATGTCTTGGTTTTTCTAAATTTGGATATCAGAGTCTTCAATTTACTCAAAGGCACACAACATATACAATATGGGAATATAGTGTGTGATAGCCAGTACTTTACTTACCAAAGAAAATGACATATGCAAGCAAATGAACCTGCAACAAATGTGAAACACAACAATGTCATAGAAGTTTGGCAAGATCCAAATCTCTTGGGCCCTCATGTTATAGCTTTAGTCTTTTAGGGGGAAAGCTAATCCTCTATAGATGACCTACTTCTCAGAACAGCATGCTTTTAAGAAAATTAACTTTAGACAGAGCAGAGATGAGATAGCAGAGTAAAGGCAAAGACTCCCTGAGCTCTCTCAAATTCCCCTCAAAACAACTTTAAAATATTACCTCAAAGTGAATTCTAAAAAGGATATGGGGAAATAGTTTTCTAGCCCAAGACAACTTAAAAGGTCAGCAGGAAAGGTCCATCTCATTGAGGAAAGCTCAGTCAAATGGCAAGCTAGCAGTAGGCTTTGGGGGTGACTGAATTAGCAGCAATGGCTTCCAGAACTCAGCCCATAGATGGTAATGGAGTTGGACAACTTGTCAGAAGGAGATTACTGGGAACCCTTTGGGGGCACAGGGTACAAGACCCTGTTCCATGGCTCATACATGATTGTGGTTCACAGTCCCAGGGTGAGATGGAACGCTAGCACCTTAGAGCAGCAGGGGAGCAGGGATCCTGGTAACAGATCCAGGGCAGAAAAGAGTACTTATAGCTCAAAAACCATTGCACAGGCAAGGAGAGCAGTGACCACATCTCTCCTTAGACCTTACCCCCTTGAAAAAAACTGAAAACCTACAGACTTCCTAAATTAGCTCCGAAAACAACAGCACATAAAATCTGAAGCTTGGGGCAGAGCCCTCTCTATCCTGATAGCAAAGCCCAACTTTAAAATAAAGGTAAAATCAATAAGTAGACTGGAAAATGAGCAAAATCAACAAAAGAACCTAACCATAGAAAGTTACTATGGTGACAGGGAAGATCAACACATAAACTCAGAAGAAGATAGCAAAGTCAAAACAGTTTACATCCAAAGTATCAAAGTAAAATGTGAATTGGTCTGAAGCACAAAAATGATTCTGAGAGAGCTTAAAAAGGATTTTTAAAATCAAAGGAGTAGAGGAAAAATAGGGGGAAGAAATGAAAGTGATGCAAAAGAATCAGCTACATCCAAAAAGTCACAAAAAACTGCTGAAGAAAAAAATGCCTTGGAAAATGGAGTAAGACAAATGGTAAAAGAGGCACAAAAGTCCACTAAAGAGAAGAACACCTTAAAAAGAAGAATTGGACAAATGGAAAAAGATGTATAAAATTCACTAGAGAAAAGAATTACTTAAAAAGTAGAATTGGCTTAAAGGAAAGGAAGGTACAAAAGCTCACTGAAGAAAATAATTCCTTAAAAATGAGAATTGGGAAAGTGGAAGCTAAGGATTCCATGACACAAAAAGAAAGAATAAAATAAAATAAAAAGAATTAGAAAAATAGAAGCAAATGTGAAATATCACATTGAAAAAAACAACTGACCTGGGAAACAGATGGAGGAGAGATCATTGAAAGACAATCAAACTAACTGAAAGCAAAATCTATGATTTTAAAAAAATAACCTTGACATCATATTTCAAGAAATGCTCAAGGAAAACTGTCTTGACATCCTGGAATCAGAAGGTAAAATGAAAATTGCAAGAGTTCCCCCAATCACCTCCTGAAAGAAATTCCAAAATGAAAACTCCCCAGGAATAGTATAGCCAAATTCCAGAGCTCCCAGGTCAAGGAGAAAAATACTGCAATCAGACATAAAGAAACAATTCAAATATCATGGAGCTACAGTCAGGACAGCACAAGATTTAGCAGCTTCTGTATTAAAGAATGGGAGGGCTTGGAATGTGATATTCTAGAGGGCAAAGAAGCTAGGATTACCTACCCAACAAAACTAAGCCTAATCCTTCAGGGAGAAAATGTATATTCAATGAAATAGAGAACTTTAAAGCATTACTAATGAAAATACCAGAGATGGATAGAGAATTTGACTTTCAAATTTTGGACTCAAGAGAAGCATAAAAAGGTGAACAGGAAAGAGAAATCATGATTCAATAAGGTTAAACTGTTTACAATTCTACATAAGAAGATCACGTTTGTAACTCCTTAAAAATCATAATTAAGGACAGTTAGACTGAGTATACATAGAAGGCACAGGTGTGAGTTGACTATAATAGAATTATTCCTTAAAAATGACATTAAATTGTAAGAAAGAGAAATATAAGACAAAAGGATGGAAGCATTCTTGATTATCAACCTTTTAAAGTTAGGATTTATCACACTTTTGTCCATAATTCCAAAGTTTTCCAAATTTTTTTTTCCTTTATATTGTTGTGGTCATTGTGCAAATTGCTTTTCTGGTTCTACTCATTTCACAGTGCATCATTTCATAAAAGTCTTCCCAATTTTATCTGAATCCTTCATTTGCATAATTTCTTCTTCTTTTTTTAGAAATACTGTATAATTTATTTACATATTTAAAAAAAAGGCCATAGAAAATGGACATTCAGTTTCATATTTAAAATACCCCTTTTTGTGTTCTGTTGTTCAGAGTTCAAATTCTAAATTAGACCATTCATCTCCTGATTCTTTGGATCCTAGCTCCAACAAGCCTCAAGGTAACATGGAAAACATTTCCCCATGAGTTATTTATTTTCTTCCTGCATCAGGGAAATTGTGCTTTCTATGGAAAAGGATCATGTGCATCAAGTCCAGAACTTCAGGATATTCAGGATATGGCATTTTATTTTTTCCTTAATAAAGAGTCTGGATCCCTATTATATCATCATCACTGGGTCTGAAGAGTTTTGGGTCTTGATATTGATAGATGGGGTACATGATGGAGTCTGAATCCTGAAAGTGTCTTAGACCCAGGGCATGGCCTATTTCATGAACAGCCACCAGGAAGAGGTTTATTACCTCTTCAGAATATGACCAATCTTCATCACTGTCAAAGTGGACAGTTCCTTGGTAGACAGGATGTGGGCAAAAGCATGAGCTAGGATTTCTCCTTTTCCATCAAAGGGGTAGCCATCTCCATGATCTCTATCCAGGAAAGCAAACTCAATGTCAAAATCTTTTTCATACACTCTTCTGAACTTCAAGGGCATCATACTGCTCCAGACTTTTGCTGCCTTCAGCAAGATCCCTTGAACTGTCCTACAATCAATGCCCCTTGGATAGTTGATGACACTGTAGGTTATGGGGTTATTTTTAATTTTGGGCTTCCCAGGAAAAAAAAGTCAGCAATATCTAGGACCCCACATCGATGGCCTTTGTGGGCTCATCCAACTAGCCAGTTTCTTCCAGCCTGAAGAAATGCTGCAAAAATCGCAATTGATTCTCCAGAGTAGAGTGCAAGGATTCTTCTTTGGTGAAGAAAAATCAATAGAAATAATCCTTAAAGAAGTCCAAATCATCAAGGATATCTTTGGGGATAACTGGTAAGGACCAACAGCAGGGCAGGAAAAATGCAAAAATGAGAAGAGTAGACAGCACGATTAAAGTTCAGGCTCTACTGGAGGCTATCTGCATAATTTCTTATAACACTACAATATTGCATTCTAGTCACATCCATAATTTATTCAGCTATCTCCCAATTTATGGGCATCCACTTCATTTGGTATTTTCTTTTCTTTCCTGTTCTTTTCTACATCAAAAAGGTTCCCTGTACTTATGACTCTTTTATTTCCACCTTTTGTGTTTCTGGGGAAATGACCAGGTATGGTATCATTTGTTCAAAAGGTGTATAAAGATTAGTCACATCAGGTATATAAATCCAAGTTTGTTTGTTTGTTTTCCAAAATGATTAATTCACTTCATAAGACCATCAAAATGCAGTGTGCTTGCTTAATAAATCCATTCAATGGTTTTCATTTTTATTTTAAAATAAGGATTGTGAGAAACAACCTTTAGTTGAATTTGCATTTGTCTCAACATTCAAGATATAAAGCTTTATATCATATAGTTGGTGATATCTTTCAGATATCTCAAAATGGATGTCCAATAGACATCTCAAACTGTTTCAGTCCAAAATAGAACCTTCCCCCTTTTTACCTTACTTGTAACTGTAGAGTAAATTACATATCATCTAAACCTAAATGCATTTATTTTGCTTGTGCACAATATTTTCAATTTTATGTGATCAAAATTATTCATTTTAATCACAATCAACTTTATTAACCGATTAAGTCCTTCCCCATTCTAATTCCATTATTATATGCTCTTTTTAAATTTTGGCTATGTTACCATTTGAAGTTTATTGTAGAAATTATATATAAGATAGTAGCCAAAAACTAATTTTTTCCTTTCTACTTTGACTAGCAATTTCTGGCATATAGGAAATCATTACCTGAGTAGCTACTGTTCTTGGTTTATCAAGCACTAAGTATCTATATGCTTGCTTTGCATTCATCTACTGTATTCTCCTGATCAAATTAAAAATAAAACTTTATCATTATCAAATAGCTATGGTGGTTACTATTTTATAATATAGTTGAAAATCTGGTAATGATACACCCAGTCATTCCTATTTTTTTCATTTTTAATAGTCTTCACTTTCTGTTACTCTAAAGGAAATTTTATTTTGGTTTATCTAATTCTATTAAATAACTTATTGGTAATTTGGTATGGCAAATAATTTGTAAATTTATTTTGATATTATCATTTTAATGATGTTGGCACAGAACTAACATGAAAAAGTTTATTTTTTTCCTAAGTATTAAGTTTCCTGTTATTTCTATAAAGAATGTTTTGAGGTAGTCATTACTATAAATACTGAGTATGATTCAATCATGTTACACACAGATATGCTTTGTAGTTATATTGAGTAGAACTTTTTTTAATGACCTCCCATTTGGTTATGTTAGAAGTATGTGGAAGTGGTGTTTTATTTATTCTATATTCTGCTAATTACTTAAGTTATTATAATTATTTTAGATGAATTATCTAAACTATCATATCATCTGTAGCTGTATGGTAAAATAGACAGAGCACTGGACCTGGAGTTAGAAGGACCTGGGGTCAAATATGGCCACAGATACTTATTAGCTATATAAACCTAACCAAGTCAAGCTCTGTTTGTTTTGGTTTTCTCAATTGTAAAATGGAGATAATTACAGAATCTAAATCATAGGGTCGTATGAGGATCAAATGAGAAAATGCTTGTAAAGCACTTAGCACAGTGTCTGGCACATGGTAGGAGTTGTGTACATGTGCGTGTGTGTATGTACTTATTTCATACCACTTTCCCTCAATGAATATAATAATGACTTTTTTTTATTTGTATGTGGTTATTTTGTCAATTTCTTTTCTTCTGTTATTAGTATTGCTAGACTTTCTAAAAATATATAAAATAATAGTGGTAATAATGGATACCCTTATTTTACCTTTAATAATACTGGAAAACCCTTTAGTGTTTTCACTACAGGTAATGCTAGTTCTTAATAATGTTTACCATATTAAGGAAGGGTCCACTTATCTAGCACAGGAATTATAGTATGATTTTAATGTTTCTCATATGAGTTTGTATATATCGTCAAAGCCTTTTTCTTCATGTTATTTTATTGTTTTATTATAAATATGAACAAAATAACTCAGTACACATTTTTGCACAAATAGAAACTTTAGTGAAAACAGTAAGTAAAGATATCATGTATAAGAGGCTATATTGTTTGATTACTTTTGTAATCTTGCGGAAGTGGGTACCACGGTTTTAAATCCTTGGTGATCTGACAATTAGCTTATTAACCTTTGAGGTTCTACTTTAATAAATATGTGCCACCTAGCAACTACATTTGTAATTGTTTTTCTGTGGCTTGAGGAGGTTCTAAGTTTTTCTGTTGCTTTACTTTTTGATAATGGACAAATTAAAGAAAATAAAATATATTGGCATAAGTTGAGCACTCATTTCCAAACACACAGACATAGAAATACAAGAAAAAAATAGAGCAAAAATGTGCATTGTTATTTGTTACAGTATTGGTAATTTTTAAATACTTGTGCATTTCTATGTCAAGATCCTTCTCATATTTCTCTTGGAAAGATGAACAAGGTCAACTTCTTTCATAGCTAGATACATATTTGCTCTTCTCTTTCTGAAGACATTTTGTCAAGCTTCATGAAAAAAAATAATCGTTCATAAGATAGAAATGGCCAAAAACTCTGGATGGTTTCCAGGATTGTGATATTTCCAGAATAAGCAAAACACTGTCTAGTTTTGTTATGCCTTTAAAAAATGCATACTTTATCAGTAGAGAAAGTAGACATAGAGATCACACACTAAGTGCTGACTGTGAGGGGACAGGGAAAGTGAAGAGGGGGCACAAGCATTTGTTTTGGGTTGCTACGTGCCAGGCACTGTGCTACGAATATTTGTTCTTGTTTGTTTTTTACAAATATTGTCTCATTTGACAGATTCTATTTTTATTCCCATTTTACAGTTTAAAAAACTTGGGGCAGTTAGGTGGCACAGTGAGTAGAGCACCAGCCCTCGAGTCAGGAGGACCTGAGTTCAAATCGGGCCCCAGACATTTGACACACGTAGTAGCTGTGTGACCTTGGGCAAGTCATCTAACCCCAATTGCCCTGCCTTGCCCCCTACAAAAAAAAAAAAGAAAAAAAAACTTGTGCAAAGTTAAGTGGTTTGCTCAGTGTCTGAGGACAGATTTGAATAGTACTCTATCTACTGCTTGACCACTTACCTCTGTACTACAGAACCACTGATATTTTCTGGTGATATTTTTGTGCTTCTTCCACTGAGCTTGCTCCCTCATGTTTATGGTATCTTCCTTGGTCTTTTTGTTCCACTTGTCACCACTGTAATTTTATGACTGATGGCAACTTATGGACATGACATTCTAGTTCAGCACTGCTCAATTTTGGTGATCCCATGAATATCATACCTTCTGCTGGTTTCCTAGAGACTATTGAGCAAACAGTCTGCACTGGCCATTCCTCCACTTATTGTAGATGATCTTGTGTTAATATTGGACATATAATCTCTGTGGGTAACTCTTCTTGATGCCAGATTCTTGGCTTCCTTTCCTCCAGGATATTTCTGCTTGGGTATAGTAAATAGAATCTCTCCCTGATAAGGATATCATAACAGAGATTTAGTTATAGTTACCACACCCAGTTAATAAAAATGTAGGTATAGTATCCCCAGGCTAAGATTAAGTCTTTTCTTTTGAATCCCTATATCTATGCAGAAATCCAGCTATCTCCTATAGATGTCTATGTTACATAGATAGACAGTTCCAAGATCTTTCCTGGTTTGGCATGTACATTAATTTCAACCTGAAGACAAAGTAATCTAAGGAGGTAAGATCATCATTCTCCACCTATCTAACCTTATTGTGTATATCTATCAGAAATAAAGCTCCTTTGTTTGGATGTAATATTTTGATTTCCAAAACCTCACCTTATAATATAAACTTTCACTTCAGTAAGTCATCCCATAGAAAAACAGTGAAAAATAATAGTGATGATATCTTTCTATTTATTCAAGTATGCATCAAGCATTCATTTATTCATTCATGGATGTATCAAGCCTGCAATAGACACTTTGTGTAAGAAAAGAATGATAGAAGGAAGAAAGGAAGACAAGAAAGAAGGGAAGAAAAGGAAGGAAACAATAATTTATTAAACATCTACTATCTGCCAGGCACCACACAGAGCATTGTAGATATATTATTTCATTTGATCCTCACTGCTCCCCTGTGAGATAGGTCTTATTTGGTCATCTTTTTATAGTTGAAGAAATTGAGGCAGCAGAGGTTAGGGACTTGTTCAGAGTCACACAGCTAGTAAGTGTCTAAGGCTAGATTAGATCTCTGGATTCCCTAACTCTCCAGGCACCGTTATCTATCCATTGTGCCTCCTAGTTATCCTTTTTTTTAAAAAACGAAAAAACAAAGTTTATTAAAGATTCACCATATTGGGCAGACTCTTAAGGAATCTGAGCTTATACTGACAAGTGGGCCAGAACAATCTGACCCAGACTGAGTCTGAGCTAGATTGAATCTGAGCCACCTAGTTATCCTTAGGATAAAAAGGAAGTGTAAAACATTGTCCGTGTCTTTTAGGAAGTTGTACTATGTTCCATGACAAATGCGTAGATCTATGACAGTTAAGTAACAATAGCAAAGTGTATATAATTAACTACCAATGATCTATATAAGAAATAAGTGATTTATGAAGTCCCTTAATTGTCAATGTAGATCAGGAAAGGGCTAATAGAGGAAGTAAAACTCAGGCTGGACCTTGAAGGATGTGACACATTTAAACTGGTAGAGAAGAAAAAAGGAACATTCCAGAATAATAGCCTAAATAAAGTCTTTAAGTGAGTTATGCATATGGCATGTCTGGGGGTAGGTACAGTTCAGCCCTCTGCCTTATTGTAATAAGCTTTGTTTTAGAGGTCATTATGCTGTTCAGTAGAAAGAGCAGTGGGTTTGGAACATGAGTGCCTGGGGTTAAATCTTACTTCTCCTTGCTTAAGTAAGACATTTACGGTCTCTAGACCCATTTCATTACCTATAAATATAAGACATTGACTTTTATCCTCTCTAGACCTAAATCGAATGACAGGTAGCATAGGGTCGTATTATGAGAAGCTTCAATATCAGGCCGAAGAATTTGGAATCATCTTGAAATGTATAATATTCAGTATAATATCTGATGTGTGTATTGTTCTTCAGTCATTTAGTCAAGTCCAACTCTTAATGACCCCATTTGCAGTTTTCTTGGCAGAGATACTGGAATAGTTTTTTCATTTCCAGCTCATTTTATAGATGAGGAAACTGAGACAAGGAGGGTTAAGTGACTTGCCCAGGACCACACAGCTAGTAAGTGTCTGAGGTCAGATTTGAACTCAAGAGGATGAGTCTTCCTAATTGAAGACCTGGCACCTTATCAACTGTACCACCTAGCTGCCCTAATATGTGTATAGCAATTCATAATTCACATTTATTATTGCATTTGACATAAAGGTCTATCTCATGAAGTAGGTAAAAGAAATATTTCTGTCCCTGTTTTACACATGAGGAAATACAGTCAGAGAGATGTAAAGCAATTGCCTGAGATTCTACAACTAGCAAGTGAGATAGTACTCAAATTAAGGTCTACCAACTTCCAGATCCATGTGCAATCCACAAAATCATTTAAGTAATAGAAAATTCTTATAGGCTTTTGAACAGAAAAGTGACATTATGTAATCAGTCTTTTAAGATTGATCTGTTAGCAAAGTAGAAGATAGATTATTAATGGGCAAAAACTACAAGAAAAGAGACTAGTAATGAGGTTATTGTTGTAGTCCAAGGAGTTGGAGCAATGAGGAAGGAAGGACAGGCAAGAGAGGCATTCTGGATTTTAAGAAAAAATATAAGAAAACAAGACTTGGCACCTTATGTGTGTAAAGGGAAAGGAGGCAATTGAAGATCATACCAAAACAGTGAGACTTTAAAATTAGAAATGGTGGTGTCTTTTATAAAGGAAGAGATTTTTTTGAAGGTAACTGATGTGGTTGATTAGATTTTTTTTTAATATTGAGATTGATGTGAAAAATGAGATGTTCAAGCAAAGATCTGAGTTGAGAGCTATCTTGAAGGGTCCTAGAGATAATAGATGATTTCTTAGGTAAGAGAGCTGAGCTAGAGGTAAACATTTCAGGGTTCTTGGCAGAGAAATGATAGCTGAAGGCGGGAGAGATTATTTTACATATGAGTGATTGAGTCTTTCCTTAAATTCCTCATGCAGGTCTCATCATGGCAGGAAAGACTTCTATACCTTGGAGCTTATGCCAATGAAACCTGGCAGTTCCTTCTTAGATGGAAAGATTGCCTGGGAGCTTAAAATATTGTCATTTTGCTATTTGACAGAGGATCAGGCTAGCTAAATTCTGATAGAATCAATACCATGTTGGGCAGAAGAGGTGTGTTTTTCATCAAAAGCATCTCTCATATATCATCTACATATTATTTTATTGTGGGGTTATAATCAACATTTGTCAAAGGAGGAATCACAGTGACAAAATTATAGATTATTAAAGTATTAAAGCAGCAATGTATGATTTATCTTAACTTTGAATATGAGACACATTAGGGAAGAGATCATCCACAGGTCATTTTCAGTAACCAAAATCTTTTAGTAGTTAGTATGTAAATATTAGACCTGAATGATTCAACTTGTCAGGAGCATTATCCTTTGATTTTAACAGGCTTCAAATATTTACAATTTAAATGACCTGCAGCTTTTCAAGATGCAGCTAAACATTTGGTCTCCAGAAATGTCCCAACATACCATTATAACTACCACTTAAAAGATTTAAGACTTTTTTTTTTTTTTTTAGGAATGTGATAGGAAGATATAAAGCCCAAATGTTAATTCCCACTTTGTAGACTTCTTGCAATTAAAATAAAGGACATTTGCATTTCATTACAATGGCTATCTGTGCTTTAAAACTTACACAATGTCTTTAACCAAAGCAACATATGGCAATCCTCAGATGATCTTAAGCCATTTGGTCAATTTCTGAGGCAAAGTTAATTATTGGTAGGATATTCCTTACAACTGTCCTTCATTAAAAAAAAAAAATTAAAAATGATTTAAAAAAACTGTTACTCATTAAATTTGTTTTCCTAATAAATCTTTTTTCAAGTGGATAAATAACACACATGAAAGCTTGCTAGGCACTAAGGAAGACAGAAGAATAAGCTATTTCCTCTGTCCTTAGGGAGCTTAGGTGGGATACAAAGACAAATAACATTTGAAAAATTAAAAGATGAAGTGATATGAGCCCCCAAGAGGGAAAGATCATTCCAACTGAAAAGATCATGGAAGGCTTTATGAAGGTGCCATGAAATTTTGGTCTTAGAGGAGGTTGGATTAAAGTGAAGAATGTCATAAGCATAAGGGAATATAGGAATAAAAGCTCAAAGAAGCAAAAGTAAAGAATGTACATTTGGAACACCATTCCACTTTTTATTAAAACTGAGTATGGGAATGGAGCAAAGTTAGGATTGTTGAAAGTAAGTTGGTTTGATGTGGAAGGCTTCACTGCTCTGCTCAGGGATGTGATCTTTATTTGTTAAGCAATGGAGAACCATTGAAGATCAATGATCAATGGTATGACATGATCATATCCATGTTTAGTAATATTATTCTGACAGTAGAAAGAAGGATGTGTTCATGGAAGAAGACTGGATGGGAGTGGTAAGTTAGGAAGCTGCTTCAATATTAAGAGTTTCACATACTAGTACTAATTACAAAATTTTGATCAGTTTGAGAGACAGAATGGCATAGTAGAAATATTACTGGACTTGGAGTCAGGAAAATACCCATTCAAACTTTGATTCTAACCAAATCCCTAGATATGAGCAAAGTATTCAACACTGCCCCACCCTCCCAAGCCTCAGTACTGAATTATCTGATTCAGTATTATTTTGAAGAAATAATTCTGTAAACCTTGAGTACTATTAACAGATGAGTTAGGAAGTAGAGGTTGTGAGCATAGAAATGAAGGGATGGATGCAAAGACACTGTACAGATAGAATCAACAGGATCTAACAGTAGATTTTGTAAAAATCAAAGGCAAAATAAAAGTTAAATTCGATTAATTTCAATTTTTCCTAAGCCAAAAAAGTTATATTATAAATATTTTTCTGTATATGTTAATGCCCTCTTTGATCTCCTTGAGGATATATGCACCAAGGTGGTATTGATGGATCAAAAGTTATATGTAGTTTAATTAGATTTCTAGTACAGTTCCAAATTATTTTCAAAAATCATTAAAATAATCCACAATTGTATCAACAGGGCATTAGTGTGTCTGTCTTCCCACAATTTCATTTACCATTTTCATATGTTGCTATTTTTTTTCAATCTGGTTTCAGGGTGAGGTGAAAATTGAACATCATTTTAATATTATTACATTTTGAGGCATTCTTTAGTATATGGCCATTGATTTTCTCCTCTGTGCTACAAGCCTGACTCTCCAGATTTCTAACAGTAGCCATGTTAGCTTGGAAGTTCCCTACCCTAGCAATCTTGCCATGCTGAAATATTGTGCTGCATCTGAAACCCCATTCTCTCATTGATAAGTTCATCCTGGAATTTCCAGTTTAAGGAAAGTGCCCAAATCATCCTTGTTCACTCTGTTCTTCCTCTCTGGGATTTACTCCTGACACTCTGATTCACCTGTATATCCCCATGTGAGTACACGTTCCCATTCCTCTCTCATCTTTTTAGCTTCTTTTTAGATGTTAACTTCTTTCATTAGAACGTAAGTTAGTTGAAATAGAGACTTTATTTTTGCTTGTCTTATATTCTAGCTACTTATTACAAGTGCATAGCAAATAGTAAAAATAATAAAAAACAATTTAAATATTTGCTGACTTGTTCACTAATGCTTTTGAAATTTTTTATATCCTTTGATCTCTTTTCTATAAAAAAGTTTTTATAAAGTTTCATGACTTCTCTATATCAAATTTTATTTTTACTATTTGCTGAGAAGAGAAGAGAAGAGAAAATTTGGGGTATGTAGGAGTGAGAATGGGGTATAGCTTATTCAAAATCTTAATGGTCAAAGTTGCAGTCTTGAATGTTGGGCACACTAAATATGCTAATTTGACTGACCCACAGAATATGGAAAGGGAAGTAGAGTATAATCAGCCTAGAAATACAAGTTGGAGTGAAATTGTAAGGTTTTGTTTTGTTTTATTTTTTGAGGCAATTAGAGATAAGTGACTTGTCCAGGGTCACAGAGCTAGTTCATGCCTAAAGCCATATTTGAACTCAGATCCTCCTGACTTCAGGGTCAGTGTTCTATCCACTGTGCCACCTAGCAGCCTTCTGTGATGTTTTTTTTCAAATTCTAATGAAAATGGGAAGCCATTGAAGTTTTTCAGCAGAAAAGTGACATGATATCATAGGAGACTGCTGGCAGCCATCCTGACATAAGACGTCTAGATGTTAGAAATGCCTGACACAACAAAATAATAGGTATGTAAAATAGTACAGTTTTCAACCACAAGGCAAAGGTAAAAGATGTAAGATCAGATTGAATAACTGTTGCGGTTAGCAAATGGACTCCTGTGCCTTACTATAATAACAGCAACCAGAATAAGATGAGGGTCTTGACAGAAAAGAGGAGTAATGATCCTATCCCAGAAATTTCTTTTATCCTCAAATGCTGGATGCTTTCTTAACCATGACAGTTTCCTGGGTGTTTGTCAAAACAGGGTCTATGTTATCTGAGCTGTCTCTTTCATAGTATAAATCCCTGTTTTCTCATGACCTTGCTTCCCACTTCTCTATTTTACATGCTTGCTCACTTGCTTCCATCTAGATAAATCCTTACTATGATTATGACCAACTTGCTATGGCAATCATGTTGTCTATCCCATTAGGCTACAAGCTTCTTTCAAGTAGAGATTATTTCATTATATGAATTGCATTGCTAGCACCTAGAACAATACCTGGAACTGTACTAGATATATGATACCTGCTTAATAAATGCTAGTTAATTGACTAATGTGGGTAAGTAGCATAGTACTTGCAGTTATTGCTTTGTGTAAATATGGAGAATGGCTTTGTTATTTTTTATTTACTTTCATATGATTCAATTATATTACCCTTTTTTCTTGATTTGACAAAATTTCTTCTTTTATGAGCTGGATGGGTCTGGAAGTTTTATTATTGCCAGCTTTGTCAAAAATATAAATATATTTCTACCTCACAATAAATAAACATCATCAGAAACTAATTAGTGACCTTAACTTTGAAGGTGGTTTGTTGATATTTTAATTGATTTAGCTTTGAAAAATAGTTCATTTCTTCAAAATAGTGCCTTCAAAGCATTTTCCTAAGGTGGGGGAAATTGTCCAGACAAAAACCCCATACCATACCCATACTCTGGGTAAATCAGGGATTTTGTTTAGGGAAGGTATATAAAAACTGCCAACAGTGCCAATCCAGGGAAGGCTTCCTCTCTTGATTAAAAAAGCCCCAAGTAGCCGTGGCAGTGGCATCTCTCTGCATCATTCTTCTTCTCTTCTGATACTCAGTAGTAGAGGAGGCAGTCTTATTGCAAAGGCATGCTTCCTCTTCATAAGCAATATTGAATATTGAAAGCAATACTGAAAGCTTCTAGTGTTCAAGGATCCTTCTTTCCACTGGCATTTGCATCCTTAACCCCACCTTATCTTGATTAACTTTGGATGCTATCTCGCTCCACCCTCAGCCACAGCCAGACATTTAATAGATAGAAACTTCATTCAGCTACAACTCAGATGACTATGAACTCTACTTTCACTTACCTCAAAGACAAAAATAGCCAGTAACATCTCTAACAAGCGGCAGAATGGAGCCTGGGGGAAGGAAGTGTGAAACTATATAATTCTCTTGAAAAATACTTGCTTTTTGGAAGTTCAATATTCTCTTTGGGCTCTCTCCTCCCATTTGAACTTGCTGTTTGGAGTCTAAGAAGTAGATTGCACACTACTCTCAGAAATCTTGGTTTAATTGTGAGGTGTTCGGCTTCAATATTGGTGCTCATAAGGTGCTACTGGTGAGATTCCTACCAGCAATCGGCCTTGATTAGCTGTTAGCAAAGACTTTCAGTAAGGTAGTATGTATTAAGAACAGGTATTACAAACTTGCCCCCCCCCAAAAAAAATTCAGAGGTACACTTTATTCATACATAGGCAGTCTCAAAGTTCAGGTTGGCTCAAAGAGTGACACACAGGCAAAGGACACATTTGGCGCAAAGCAGTGACTCAAAACTCTAAACTTTCCTTGTTCTGGACATCTGTGTTTTTCTTTTTTAATTTCATACCTGCTCTTTCTCTCTGATGCAAGAGGTCATGTTTCTTCAGGCTGTCTTCCTTCACAGGTGACCCTATCTATGGAACTATTTGTCTTTGTGATATCACTGTGCTCTAGGTTGTATATGTAGCCATTTACTAGTCCATGTTCTCTCTTCCAGGACTGCTCCATTCTCTATGATCTTTGACGAGTGTGAACAGAGACAGACAGACAGAGACAGGGAGAGAGACTGAGACAGAGAGACAGAGAGAGACAGACACAGAGACAGAGACAGAAAGATTCTCTCATTTTCCTGGGTTCTGGCTTCAACATTCAAATCTTTAATCCTCCAACTTCTGAATTTGTACTTTACCCCATTTCTGAACTGGTTAACTTCTTGGCTGGTCATCTCTGATTTTATCCAGTTACAAGATTTTTGTTTTCACCTGCCTTCATCTAATGATCAAAGCCTTTAATATTCTCCAATTTACTAAGGACTTATTCATATATTTTTGGTGGTATTGAAGTAAAACCCCTAGTTTATACAGTTGATTGACTGATTTGAGATGTCTGGGCATTCACTGATTACATCAATTGGGGTTGAAGTAAAATTCATATCCTTATATTTTCTTTAAAGTATATGGATTAGAAAGGATCATTGTAATTAAATCTACATCTCCCACTAAATTTTTAGTGATGTCAGGATCCAGACAATGTGTGAGGTTTTAAAACACACATCTGTGAGTTATTCTTTTTGTGAAGTTTCAAAAGCTTTGCTGTTATTAATTATTATTTCACTTTGCCTTGATTTGATTCATGATGGACAAAAGAAAGTACCAGATGACAAGAGATGTTCCTTTTTGATTAAAGAGTAATAGAAATGATTTATTGTCAATAATGACAAAAAGCGATTAATGAAATGGTATCTTTAGTACTGACTTAGCAATCCAAATAAATCTGCTCAAGCTAAGTTGATAGCTCTATTATTAATTACATGATATTTCATTCTTAATGTATCGTTATCTGGGATGGGAGATGGTTCTGGTTTATACTCTATTGTCAGAACGGAAGTGACAGCTGTGACTTCATTATAATATAAATAGAATGATTATTCATCCAAATATAAAAATGATTTTTTTTCTTTCAGTATTGATTTTTTTTACTTCCACTAAAGACCTCATTATAACCAGAAGATGACCCTCAATTCCTAAAGAACTTTCCAATGGAATACAAGCTCTAGACCTCTTACCAAACTGAAGAGACTTCAAATACAGTTTTGGAAATGAACTATTTCCATCATCTAAGACTGATATCCAGGTGATGAAATTTATAGCCTTAACAGCTACTGAGGGGTTTTGATCAGTGCAACTGAAGAAATCTTGGATCTTTCAGGGGATGAAAGTCTCAGCATTGTAAAAAACTGGGTCTCTTCTTATGAACTCTAATATCAAAGAATACCTCAAAGCGTACTTTAAAAGAAGCAATTTGGTGTAAGGATCTGGTGGTTCCATCTTCTAATCTTATCAAAGAAGGTATTGAATCTCAAATGTCTATCACGTATTTTTTTAAATACAAAGTTTTAAATGTCTGGTTATGCACCTCCATGTGGCTGGGACTTTCTAACTCTGGAATGTACAGCTGAACACACTCTAAAACTGAGAAGGAAATTAAAAACATCTTCAACCTCATCATCTGTTCACTGCCTAGATCAAATACAGAATCAGTTTGTTACAACTCAGGGGCGGGGGGTGGTGTTTCCATACCTTCCTAAGCTATCCTTCAGAGCTAAATTTTCATAGACAACTCAAAGATATTAATCATTTCCATCTTTATTACAAGTCACATATGATAATGTGTGAATTTAAGTGTTGGCATGTTGGTGGCTTTCTTTTTAGCCTAGTTGTGATTGAACCACTATTGGGATTTGGACGACAGAAAATGAAAAAGGGAGCAAACAAAAACCTTTATGTCAGTATGAGATATTAATGTGTTATCAGCAGGGGAGGCTTAAATCAATATCTTGTGAGAAAGTAAAATTTGAGAAAGTTATTGAAAAAATTATATGATATTCTGAGGAATATAAGCAAAACTCAGCTTGGATAAATAAACCTATAAACCCATCAATGAACAAACGAAATAATTAAAAACTAAACTTTTCTGTCTTTTCAGCAGGCTCTTAATGAACATGCCCTTAACATTTTATTAAATTATAAACATATGCATTTATATGCCACCTAGAATATTTAACCTGGTTTCCATTTTACCTGAAAGCACCATTTATCCTATGTCATGTTCAGAGACGATAAGGAAATCCATGTATTTTCAAAGAAAAATAAGCAGCAGTTGTGTTCTTCTGGTGATTTTCTCGAATCCAGCTAAATTGATCATTCAGCAATCTGTCTAGCATTAGACTGGTGAGACTGAATGACCTGACTGCTTCCTGTCCATTCATTTCCTGTGTAAATTAATGACTTTAGTTAGGAAAGATAATACCCAAAGATGAAATGTGGGCAAGGGAGAGGAAAAGGTAATACTATGCACAGGACAGGTCAGAAACACTAAGATATTAAACATTTACTTAACGCTAATTTCCATGCCTCAGGATATCTAAAAATTCTGATCCCTTAGAAGTCAGTCACATTTCAGTCAAATACTCAGTAGGCTTACCAAGATCAAAGGAGACTTGGGTAGTGGAGGCTTTCTGTTATGTCTATTAAATATTCAGTGCATGGTTCATTATACTCACTTCAGCTAATCATTGTGATATAATTACAGACATTGCCATTTAATTCATATTTTTTTAAATTAAAGCATTTATTACTGAATCTTTCTTGTTCCTTGTGAACAAGGACTACTTCTGCAGAGCTGGTGGATTATCATTGGCTGTGTAATGACACTGTTATTAAAGAAGTGACAAATAACACTGCATGCTTGCTACACTGTAAATCACCCATGATCAGAAACAAATGATGCCATTCACTTATTTAATTATGAGCTATGAATTATGTAGAATGTCACCATTGATGATTTCAGTGTAATTGGATAATTTTTATTTGCATTTACAATCCACAGAGACAGTGGTCTAATTAAATCTGGTTGTCCCTAGACATATTTAGGTCTAGAGATTAAAAAGCCAATTAATAATTTCTATGAGCAAAACATTCTCTACTGCCTGAACAGATAGACACAGAGTCCCATGTGGTCAGAAGTAAACAATTAATAATAGTAATAATAACAATAACAACCTTTTAATGTTTACAATGTATTTTTAAATGTTATATCATTTTATCCTCACAATAACCCTGAGAGGTACATGGTATTGTTATCCCTATATTATAGATGAGGAACTGAGAAAGACATAGGTTGAATTACTTGCCCAGAGTCACATGCCTAGCAAATGTCTATGGCTAGATTTGAACTCAGAACTTTCTGAATTCAGGTTCATTGCTTTATTACCAGAAATGATAATGAGAGCTAGTATTTATACAGTGCTTTAAAGATCGCAAAGTGATTTGCATGCAATACATTATCTTATAATTCTTATAATAACTTTGAACATTTAGATACAATGGGTGTTATCATCCTCATTTCACTGGAAAGTGAGGCAATTTTTTTTTGACTTGTCCTTCACTGCACATAGCAAGTTAATGTCAGAGGTATGATTTGAAATCAGGTCTTTCTGATTCCAAGCCCAACAATCTAACCATTACATCACAGAATATCTCCAAAGTTTTATTTCAATTTCAAGGCTATCTCCAGTTCTAGAATATCTTATTACTTAAAAATTTATGATGTAGAATGTTTAATAAAGTTATTTTTATTCTTCTATTGTCCAGTATCTATACTAACATGATACTCACATCTACATAGTCAAATGATTCTTATGAATTATGGTTTCAGAGTTAGTATTGATAGAGAAACAAGTTTTGGTTGGTAGACAAGATAAAATGACATCACTGTGTATCAATTTTATACATTTGGAGACTATAATGGTTATATATTACCCGCAAAGTTTTTGTTCCTTTCATCTGAATACATGATAATTTAACAGTATACATTGGTTCAGTCAGAAAAGTTTGACATGATTTGAACTTCACTACTATTTTATAGGGAAATCAAATAATATATTTGGTTATTTTACCTCCATAAAAACAAGATATTTTAATGCAGTATATAAAATAGCTTATCTGGGAAAAGGATGGGGAGGAACTGATAGACTTTCAAAATTTTAGAGCAAGCCACTGAGCTCCTAGAAGAGTATGACTAAGATTCTGCATCTCATAACCATCTTACTCTGAGCAATAGCATTCTCAGTCCATTAATTTGAATCCAATTTTCCTGGTACTATGTTTCAGAAAATATGGTTGCCTCTGCCTTCAAGGTTGTCTGGTTTTCATTTGATCTTTGTAAGGATTCTGACTAGCAACTATTGAATGTGCATGTGCAAAGCCCGTAATAATCAATGCTGCTCATAATCAAGGATTGTATGGGTGAAAGACTCCAGTTTCTTTGTAGAATTAAATGCAAAAGGGAAGAACATTCAAAAAGTTCCATGCAGAAATGTTTAAATTATGTCTTAGTAAAGAAAGGCACTTCTTCAAGGACTTTGTTATTTAGGTGCTTTTCATGAGTTCTAAAGATTCCTTTATTTTCATTTTAAGAAAATGATTTTTAAAAAAGATATTTTTAACAGTCAAAGCAATAAAAGAAAAAAATGATGGGTTACAAAATAATATTTTAAAGGTCTACTGCTTTCAGAGAAAGATACACAGGGAAGTTTCTGTTTTCCCAAAACAATCAATTTTTCAAATAAGGGCTTTGGAATTCAATCCAGAGAGAGTATACTAATTTTACATATCTATTTCTTTAACAAATTAGTCTTTTAATCATATGATGTTTTTTCGTGATGGGGAATAATATTAAATATTCTTCCTGACATTATTAATTTAACCTTGATTTGATTTGAACATGTAAGATTTTGTTCAAAGGAAATTACTTTTTTTAAACAGAGGGCATCCTTTTTCATGTTTTCTTCTCAGGAACTTTTCAGGTCTTCTCAATTAAATTCACTGAAAATGTCTTCATGTTTTATGGGAATAGTTTATCATTATTTTTCTCTATTTATAATCTGTCTATATGTCATATTCTCTTTTTAATGGGATGATATAAGATATCCACAGCCTAAAGTCATCCATCACTATTAGATATTATTTTTGTGCCAGCTTAAAATCTATATAAAAATTAATCATCTATTTCCTTAATCTGGTCTTATGTTCTGAAGTGTAACAGTGTAATACTATTCCTTAACCTGTTTTCTCCTCTTTTCTTTAGGATTGTCAATTGTTCCACAAGTTTATATGTTCTTAGTATTTTGTACTATTACATCTAGTACCTGTAGGATTAAATAAGACAATATACATAAAGCACTTTGCAATTTTAAAAGTTTTGTATAAATGTTAGATGTTGTTACTACTGTCACCCAGACCAACTGCACCACTCCTCCTTTCCTTTTTACTCTTCATATTCTTCTCCTCTTCCTTCTCTTCTTTCTACTACTATATCATATTTGTTTCATGGAGAATTAGATGCTGTTTCTGTATCAGAAGTCATGTTTGTGAAATAGCCCCCAAATTCTCCTGCTTCCTTTTCTCGTAAGTTATATTCTTCCAGTTGTTCATCTATTGATTCATATTGCACTTTTAGTTACCTATTTTCATTCTCCTTAATAAGCTAGCATTCATAGATGTCATCCTCAAATCCTTTTACCTTATTGACAAGTTTCTGTTTAAGCAATAAAGTAGTAGTGACAGAAGCAGACCAAGAAAGGAGATGGTTGTAACAGAATTGTAGGAAGAAAATGGGATTGAAGTCTTAGGTCTAACTCCATATCAAGTCATCAAGCATTTAAGTGCCTCCTATTGGCCAGGAAATGTGCTAAGCACTAAGGATTCTAAGAAAGCTAAAAAAAAAAAAGACAAAACCAAAAACCCAGTTCCTGCCTTCAAGGAAATCACAATCAGTAAATTTACCTGTGTCTCAATTTTCTAGTCTATAAAAGTTAGGGCTAAGACTAGATGATCTCTCAAATCCCTTCTAATGAGATGCTATGATCTTCCAGCAGAAAGTAAACATAGAATAATCCACATAGAGTATTAGTGGGCAGTTCCCTTAGCTTCTCTATCTGTTCCTTCCAACTCCCACAACCATAAAAGCCTGGACAACAGTTGTAGGAGTTGGAAAGAACCGATGGAGGAGGGAGCTTGTTTGTGGGGAAAATGAGTTGTTTCTTGGGCAAAATTAGTTAAAATGCCTAAACATGAATGTCTTGTAAGTTACCAATAAAGGATGGAAGTATGAAAAGGGATAGTTATATTTTTGTGAGAAATATTGTTAAGATCAACAATAAACTACTGTTTTTCCTACCACTACCACCCAGGGAGGAACTATACTGCTAAGTAAAACTTCCTTACCACAGTCTTTAAGTCACCCCATCACCTTTATCCATTTAAATCTATGCATGAAGCTTTTCCTTGTGGTTTCTTACAACCCAAACTCCTATTCCAAGTTCCCTTACATGAGTGGAGTAAAGGGGGAGTATTCAAACTTCAGCTATTTTTCCTTTATTCTTCCAGAGCAGAGATATCAAAAAATAGAGTGTAGCCACAAGATTTAAATATAATTATGAAATATTTAACAAAATAAATAAAAAATGAAACAAATATAGATAGTATTAATGTGTTTTTTCTAAGTCAATATCCAGTCCACAGGGATATTGTGTATGGTTTAATGGATCCCATTTCTATTTGGATTTTTACATCTCTTTTCTATTAGTTTACATCACCATCATTTTTAACTCCTCATTGTTATTGTTGAGTCATGCTATTGCCAATGTGGTGGGGATAAGTGAGGAAAGCTTCTGAATGGCATACTCTGAAGAGAGAGCTCTTCATTAGTTATCTCTATCAGAGTCAATTTTTCCTTCTTTTAGCAATTATCTTGGCTTTGCCATCCACCTCACCTTGTACATCTTGTTGCCAATTCATACTATAGCTACTCATTGTTTCAATTTATTTTAAAGGTATTAAAATCCAGTGACCCAGCTTAACCAACTTGGGATCATCCTCTAATCTTCATTCTCCTTCTTTGTTTATATATAGCATGTAGATAAATACTGTGAATTCTATCTCCATTGCATCATTAGCATCTCTCTTTTCTCTCCATTTACAAAGTAACCATCCTTGTTGACAGGGAATGTGACATAGTAGATGCTTTACTTGGGATGAGGAATAGCTGAATTTGAATATATCCTCTGACACCCAAGTTATATGGTCTTGAGCAAATCAATTAAGCTTTCTCACTCTGTAAACTGGATACAATAATCCTTCTATTATCTACAGGGTTGGAATAACAGAGATATCACAGAATCAAATGAGAGAATTCAGGTAAAATGCTTTACAAAAGTTAAGACATTTAAATGGTAGTTAATGTTGATGTTGTTTTGTCTTCTCATCTTTCAAGAAGGATTCATATGGATATTTTTCTGCTCTTCCACTCTCTTTCTTTTATATATACACTTCCACAGATTATTGTTAGGGCAGATAAAGTGACTTTTATGTAAATGAACAAAAAATGCAGATGTAAGATAATTTTCTTTAGGCTCACTGAAAGCATATTTTAGACAACTTCAGTAGCAGACACTATGATGATAATGATATATGTCTCATCCTGTTCTCAAATGGATTTGATTTTTAGTTTTTGTTCTATATATTTTAGAAGCTTTTCATTCCAAATAGATTAGAGATCATGATAATTAGGTTTAGCAATATCCATTTAAATGCTAGTCTTAAGATTTTTTCATCAATATTATGTCTGGTTGATTGTAGCAAGAATTATTTACAATTCCCTAGTTTGATCACAGTTTGTTGTTTGAGTTTGCAAGAATATTTTGTGGCTTATATTTATACTATGGGATTCTCAACTTTCAATCCATTGAATTTAATGGACAATTCTACGTGTAAAATCATTTTGTCTTAAGTTTTGGTAGATGCTAAGATTTGTAGCCTGTTGCCAGATGTTGTAAGGTTTCTTTTCTTTCCTTGCATAATTTACATTGATGAATAAATCTGAAATCTTTAAGGAAAATACTTCTGTAATTTCTATGGGAAATGACCTAATGTCATGTTGCCAACATTAGCCCCACATATTTCCACATAGTAATTCACATGAAGGAACATAAATAAAAAGAGAGACAGAGATCTGGCTATATTTGACAAATTCGGTAAAATATTCCTGTTGTCAGCCTTTTCCATTCCTTGGTGAAGAGAGATTTGCTTTATTTACAATTATTACTATAGGTTTTTGTACTATTTATCACATGTTGTGTAAATGTCTATCAGTCATTCTTTTGTTGATGAACAAGTGTCCATCTTTCCATAGCTGTTTATGGTGATGAGTTCTGTATCTTTATTATTGCAAAAGTTTTTGTTAATATATTCAAATCTTTAAAAAAAGACAAAAAAGACCCAAAAAGTTCATTTCACACTTCCAAAATCATATAAGACTTGCATTGCATAGGTTTTAATTGATTTAAATTTGTTCTTCCCATTTACAAAATTTATTTCAAAGATCTGATACCATATAGGATAAAAGTGATTTGAAACTACAAAGCACTTTATACACATTAGGTAACACCGGTGTCACTACTTTTGGTTACTTTAGGAGAAGTAACGCTTCTGCCATTGCCCCTTCACCCTTGAAGCACCACCCACCTGTTATAAAATGGGAATATACTAACAAAGTAAATTAGATTCTGAACCATACTGTGAACCAGCTAAGTAAAGGATGAAGTAGTTTTATTATGGTAGTTGCTGAGCTAAAGTGCAGAACTCTACTAGTCAATAAAATTATCTCTAAAAACCACAGCTTTTACACAAAAATTCTAATGTTAAAAACATCTAAAATGACTTCACCTAAATCATTAAGGGATGTTGCCTTTTCATCAATTAAACTGCTAATGGAAAATGTGTTATAAAATGAAATACTCTAACTTTGAATCAGTAGAGCATAGAGAGAATCAATCAGTCTCCACAGTACAATTTTGTTTGGACTAAAGTTAGTGATTTATTATCATGACTTGCTTAAAATGGAAAATTTGAAATCCTCATTGATTGTTGATTTTTAAATAGTTTTTTTTCAGCACTTTGTTCCCTTTAGTACATGATAGTTTTCTAAACTATGCAGCCTATGGATTCAGGGGGATTCTGGAATGAATGTATATGTGTGTGTGTATATATATATATGTATATATATACACATATATTCTATCTCTCCTTCCTATCCAATCCTTATCAGCTTTACCTTTCACAGTAATACAGATCCACTGTGTATTTTATGATAACCTGAAGAGATCTACACCCCTCTACTCCAACTCCACTTACTTGTCTGTTGTGTCTCTACTTCCCACTATATATGGTAAATATGGAATGGGGAACTGGAGAAGAATATATAAATTATATATCTCAAGTGAAGGAAACAAGGATTCAAATAATTTTTTGGAAAGATTTACAGAAAGAGAAGTGAATACATAACAAAAACAAATATATGGATTAATTTGAATGGACATATTCATACTGTCAGATATTTAATGCTATTTAGAGAAAGTATAAATTTCACTTTGTCCTTTGAGCATAAAGTAAAGACATTTCTTTAAATGTGTATTTTAAGCACAACAATTATGTTACCAGGTGGTAGCTATCCTGAGCTGCTGTAAGAATTCATGTTGGTCCTAATTCTCCTCCTGAACCAAATTAGCAACTCCTGTAAAAATAATGTATTGTTTTAAAATGCACACATCAAATGAGTTGTGAGAACACACAAATCACACCTTTGGTTCTAGTTAAAAAGGATCAAGTTATTAAGGACATTACCCTACTTAATATGACCTAGAACTTAATGGTATCTGATAACTACACTTGGACTGATTTTTAAAAGCATTTTAGTGATAGATGCCAAGAAAATAATTACATTGAAATTTTGTATGGATAATGATCAACAAATAAGTGTAATTGTGGGCTGTGTAGATTTTACATAATAAAATACAAAGGGAGTGTAAATGGACCTATAATTTCATTCTTATGGGGAACTCCCAAGAGGAGAGACTCCTTCTACTAATGCTGGGCAGCACCTGTACAACTTATTTACTTATATAGAAGAACCCATACGATACGACAAGGGTTCAGGTATAGTGGAAGTTGTCCTTATATGGCTCAAAGGAAGGCAGAATAGACATCTCTAGCCTCTTAAACCCCTACCATTCTCTGAGGAAGACTTGTATTCCTTCCAGGAGGGGAAGCATGAAGTTGAAATTAGCCCTCACCATTTTGCTTTCCTCAAACTGAGCTAGAATTTTATCAATCTCTTCCTGAAAACATTATTACTAACTTAGGTGTTATGATCAAGTTCAATGTAACTTCTTATTACTGTGTCATTAATATTGTGGGGAAAGGAGAATCTAAGGTTTGACTCCTTTTCCACACTAAAACCAGCTTCATAATGAAAAGATATAGCAATAAGTGAAGAAAAGCCATTTACTTACATCAGTAGCAAAATAGAAAACTGAATATATACCAGACAGTACAGAGTGAAAATTTTTCCACTGAGAATGATATAACAGCTCAAATAAGAGTTTTAGATCCCCCCGAAGTTGTCCAAAGTCTCTAGAGTAGCAAGCTGGGGGTAGGAACACGAAGGAAACTACCAGCTTCTGTTGCATATTCCCAGGGTCTTTTCCTTCAGCTACCTGAATAGAGTTAGCTTCTTCCATTTTCATCCTCAAAGCTGTAAGACAGTGGTGCCCAAAGTGACTCAAAGTTCAAAGAATTTCCCCAAAGAGAGAAGAAAGTAAAACTCTGTAGCTCTTGTCAATTCTGCCATATCCTTTACAGATGGAATGGCAATCATCTCAACCAATAAGAGAGTGTCACAACAATGGGATTTGGGATAGATGTTACACTGAAAAAAATAGTACAATGTTCCCCTGGTTCTGCTTACTTCACTCAATAACAGTTGATGTCTTTCCAGGATTTTCTGAAATCTGGTGGCTCATCATTTCCTATAGCACAATAATATTCCATTACATCCATATACCACAACTTGTTTAGCCATTCCCCAATTGATGGGCATCCCCTCAATTTCCTTTTCTTTACCACCACAAAAAGAGCTGCTATAAATATTTTTGTACATGTGTGTCCTTTTCCCTTTTCTATGATCTCTTTGAGATACTGGCCTAGTAGTGGCATTTTGGAATCAAAATGTATATACAGTTTTATTGCCCTTTGGGCATAGTTCCAAATTGCTCTCCAGAATGGCTGGATCAATTCACAGTTCCACCAACAATTAGTGTCCCAATTTCTTGCATCTTCTCCAGTGTTTATCATTTTCTTTTCTATCATGTTAGCCACTGTTAGGTGCAAAGTGGTATTTCAGAGTTGTTTTAATTTGCATTTCCATAATCAATGGTGATCTAGAGCATTTTTTTAATATGACTGTAGATAGCTTTAATTTTTTCATATGGAAACTGCCTATTCATATCCATTTATCATACCATTTATCAATTGGGGACTGCTCATCATTTCTTATAGCATGACAGTATTCCATCACAATCATATACCTCAACTTGTCCAGCCATTCCCCAATTTATGGGCATCCCCTCAATTTCCAATTCTAAGATAACATAAAAAGAGTGACTACAAATATTTTTGTACATATATGTCCTTTTGCTTTTTTAAAAATATCTTTGGAATATACGCCAAGTAGTGGTATTCCTAGGTCAAAAGGTATGAACAGTTTTATAGGGCTTTGGGCATAGTTCCAAATTGTTCTCCAGAATGGTTGGATAAGTTGCCAGCTCCACCAACAATGTATGAACATCCCTATTTTTCCACATCACCTCCAACATTTGTCATTTTCCTTTTCTGTCATATTAGACAAACTGAGAGATGTGGGATGGTGACTCAATTTTTAAAATTTATTTAATCAGCATATATTTAAAGCATTGTTCCTGTGATTATAGATAGCTTTGATTTCTTCTTCTGGAAATTTTTGTTCAATTTTACCATTTTCAATTGGGGAATGATATATCCTTATGATTCTCATAATTTTATAATGACTCAGTTTTTGACATATTTGAGAAATGAGGTCTTTATCAGAAAAAAAAAAAACTTCCTGCAAAAATCCCCCCCCCCCCATTTCTTGCATTCCTTTTAATCTTAGCTTCGTGGGTCTGGTTTGAGCAAATCTTTTTTTTTTAATTTATTAAATTCTGTGATCCTATCTTATTTGGCACACACACACACACACACACACACACACACACATATATATATATATATATATATATTACTTTATCCATAGATCTCTCAGGTAAAACTTTCCATTGTCCCCTAGACTGTTTATGGTATCATGCTTTACATTTAAATCATGTACCTATTTTGCCTTATGTTATGATAAAATGTGAGGTACTGGTCTATACCTAGTTTCTACCAAACTGCTTTCCAGTTTTCCCAGCAATTTTACATCAAATACTGAGTTCCTTTCAGAAAAGTTTGAGTCTTTGGGTTTATGGTAATTTAATATTGTGTTTTGTGTACCTAATCTCTATTCTACTGTTCTCCTGCTCTGTTTCTTAGCCAGTTCCAGATTGTTTTGATGATTACTGCTTTGAAATATAGTTGGCATGGCATATTGCTAGTCCCCCTTCCTTTCACTTTTTTGTTGATTCCCTTGATATTCTTCACCTTTGTTCCTCCAGATGAATTTATTATTTTTCTAGGTCTATAAAATAATTTTGGTAGTTTGATTGGTATGGTGCTGAATAAATAAACATAGGTAGAATTGTCACTTTCATTATAGTGGTTCATCCTACCCATGAGCAAGTGATACCTTTTTTGTGTGACAACTATTTGCTACTATGTTCATATCATTCCTGGGTTTGTTTTGGCAGATAGACTCCCAAATATTTTAAATTATCTGAAGTTATTTTAAATATAAAGTTACCTATCACAATATAAATCTATCTCTTCTTGTTTAACTTTGTCAGTAATATATGGAAATGCTCATGATTTCTGTGGGTATATTTTATATCCTGCCATCTGACCAGTGTTTTTATTCTCCAAACCTGTTACCAAGAAATAAAAGGGAATCTTCATTTATGCAGGTTGCCTACATCTTTATTTTGCCTTGTTTACATATATTATCACTTGAAGGTGTGGAAATAAATTTACGACCTTTTGAAATTGTCTTTCAACCCATTATTTTTATCCCATTTACATCCATAAAATTCCCATGTGAATGTCTTAATTACATGTAAGGGTTATTTAGGGTTCTCAAAGTGGAATATAAGCCTTTTCTGTTCTTATAAAGTTTTTTTTTTAAAAGGTAAAGGTAAAGGATGGCCAATAGATTGTCATTCTAGTACCAGACCAAAAGATATTGATGAAGTTCATCATTAATTGACCAACCTATTCAATAGTATATGTTTTGTCTGGTTCATTGTGGATAATGGATTTAATAAATCAGGTGTATTAAACAACTACTCTGTGTAGATACCGTGCTGAGTGCTGTTTGTGCAAGGACAAAAATATTCCCTAGCCTTAAAGGACAACTTTCCACAGCAACTCACAAAATTGCTGAAAACATGTGGAAAGACTGCGATTTATCTCAGTGGAAGTGGGTCCACACTAATGAAATCACAGATTTTTTGAATTAGCAATAATTTCTAATTTGGAAGATGCAATTTAAAGTTGCTCCTTTTATTACAAATTAACAATCATCAATAAATATGAACATTCCAGTTTACAAAGAACAAAAAGGTGGAACTTCTATGATTTTCTCTTATGTAGAGTTGTGTTTTTAAAAGTACATTTAAATTTGAACGCAAAAAATAATTCTATAAAATAGTACATATGCAGATACCCTACAAAAGTAAATTTATTCTTTATCTTTTTCTATAATCCAAACAAAACTTCATAAACAATGTAATCATGTATGTTTATTAAAAAGATCCTGATAACACTGTATTATATGTATATATGACTATATATTTGTATATTTCATATGAAATGTCTCTTTACATTCAATAAACAAATATAGTTTTACTGAATGGAAAACTTGTTTTAATACCTTCAGCAGCTGAAGCTGTACTAACTCCAAACTACATAGTCATAAGAGCATAAAAGGGCAAGTGGAATGAGTGAGAATAAAACAATTTCAGTAATTTTCATGTCTTTAGAGGTGTCTGTATATGTTTTATGCTGATAAATTTCAAATAGTCCATTTATTAAAATGGCATTAACAGCAACAAATAAAACTGTCAGATTACTCTGTAATAAAGTCATATCTTGATTTTTAATATTTTTGAGAACTCACATTTGCCTAATTGACAAAGAGCCAATGAATTGTGGGAAAGGCAAAAGATGAGATTGGTTAGCCCACTGTAGGGATCTCAATAATTTTTTTTTCCTGTTTAGTTTCTTTCTCACTGGGAACATTTTAATTTGAGTATTTCAAAAGACTGAACTTCATTTCTTGGGTTATTCTGATTGCTATTTGTTTTTGTTTTTTTTAAATAAATATAAAGTTACCTACCACAATATAAATATCAACACATTTAGAGGATTTCTTCATTGAATAAACTGTGGGGTACATGCTTATTTTCTCATGACAATGAAATAATCAAGGAAGGGTTATCTCCATCTAAATTAATGTGCAATTATGATGGATTATGTAGATAATCATGGATAATCCTAGCTAACATTAATTAGCATATAAGTCATGATGCCTCACTATATTTCCCAAAAACAAATATTGGTGCCCAGCTGATGCAACAGCCAGTAAGTTGAGTCCTGTTCCCAAGCACCCTAAATAATCTAGGTGACTAAATTACTCACTAATTGTTTAGACTATCTCTGATTTAATGGGATCCAGAAAAATTGTAATGTCAGTTAGTGACATTTATCCACAAGCAATATTATTGTATTTGTAAGGTAGGTTCACCCCTCTTCAAATTACTAACAATGCTGCAATATCATTTAAACCCTCACAAGCTAGTTATTATAAAAAATAATCATAGGACCAGGGGATTAAACAACTATGCTGATTTGCATATCGATATCAAATGCACATTCTAAAATATACAATACAAGAGAAAAGGCAGAGGGAGGAAATGATCTTGATTTTGACTGGCACATTGAGGAATAGTTCTTTCCTAACAGCAGGAAATAGAAAGGATTCTAGTTGTCCCATATACTATTCAGTTCCATAATCAGACATCCAAAATACCAGGGTTCCTCAACCTAGCATCTGTGAACTTAAAAAAAATAACATTTCAATATATTTGATTTTCTGTGTAAGTCTATCTATTCTATGTAATGCATTTAAAATATTATTTTCAGAGAGGGTCTATATGTTTATCCAAAGTTTTCATTTATGTAGCTAATCGTTTTGTATGTGATTTCTTTTTCTTCACTCTGAATGACCACATATAAGTCTTACAATATTTCTAATATTTCTTCCAATATTTCATATTCACTATTTTGTGTGGTACATAAGAATATCCCACTAATATTATTATACCAAAGCTTCTTAATTTATTCACTATAATTTGGAATGTAATTCGTTCCCACTTTTTGTTATTCCTATAGAGGTGTCATGAATTTTTTATTTTTTTACAAATTTTTATTGACATTGGGAACTATTCCTTAGAGTATATACTCAGTAGTAGAATAACTCATACAAAGGGTACGAAAAATGAGTACTTTTTCTCACATAATCCTATCACAGTCTTGAATACCACCATCCTTCCAGTAATGAAGGTATAAAAGCTCTGTTTTCAATAATTAGCTCAAGGGAAAAAAAGACATTTGGGGAGAGGATTCTGGGAACATGGTGGAGTAGGTCAGAAAAATTTCAGCTCTCCAAATTTCCTCCACAAAAAAAAGATAGAACAGCACCTCAGAGTAGCAGAAATAGGCATGGGGAAAAGCAGTTGTCCTCCTAAAACAATTTGAGAAGACCTGATTTCCAGGGCAGAAATTTGGCCTGGGTAAAGTGCAAACGCCTCCAGACTGACCGCAGAATTGAACAACAAGAAGTCCTGGTGGCAGCAGGGGTGAGAGACAAACTCAGTCTTAGAAACTTTCATCTCCTAGACAGTGTGGGTGTCTGACAGCAGAGAAGGAGAAGATTGAAAGACCTTCCACTGTTGAGGTGTCCCTCAACAAAGCTATGCTAACCAGATGTCCTTGGCTGTGGCTGCAGGTAGAAGGAGCTAGCACACACCTGGTAAATGCTGTAGTGAGGGGCAAAGACCCTGTTTGCTGTGGGCACTAGCAGGAAAATAGAGTCCCTGCTTTCAGTTCTGGGGAAGAGAGGAAAGTTGTAGTTTGCAGCCACCTGAGGGACCACAGGGAGCAAGATCATTTGTGGGATAGTGAGGCTGGGGGCTCTTTCTGGCTGTGGCTTGAGAGTATAGAGGACAGCCCAAGGTTGGGACCTAAGACAGACCTCAGAAAATAACAGCAAGAAGAACCTGAGTCTTGGGGGAAAAATGATACAGAAGAAGTTAGTGGGAGGAGCAAGTAGCACTGGAACCTTATTCTCATTGGGAATGGTTTAATAGGGAAATTATGTGTGTGTGTGCGTGTGTGTGTGTGTGTTTGCATAAAAGTTTTCTAACTTCAGAAAGAACTAAACAGCAAGGGGATAGGATGGGTGAAGATGGAGGAACTCTTGGAGTGCTGGATATGTTAAGGAATAGGAAGGCAAGATAGTGGGCAGAAGCAAACCAGAGTAGTGAGGAAGGGTAGGGTAAATATGGTGAGCAGGATAGTAAGGAATAATAGGAAAGAGGAAAATACACAAGGAGTAGCTTGGAAAGTTAATGGGATGGATTTACCTATATAAAACAGAAATGCATAGCAGATTAAAAATGTGAAGCCAACAATATGTTGCTTTCAGAAAACATTATAAAAATGATAGATAAACACAAAGGTAAAATAAAGGGCACGAGTAGAATTTAGCATGTAAAAGAAGCAGGGTTAGTAATCATAATCTCAGACATAGTTAAAGTTAAAATATATTTATTCAAAAGAGAAAAATAGAGAAACTACAGTTTGTGCCAGCAATATTCTTCATTATTGATTTAGGCCATTTAAAATAAGTAAACAATATAAAATACCCGAGTGTATACCTGCCAAAACAGACACAAGAACTACATGAATATAAACATAAAACACTTTTTATACAAACTCAGATCTAAATAATTGAAGTAGTATTTATTATTTAGGAGTGAAGTCAATATAATTTTTAAACGACAATTTTACCTAAGTAATATACTTATTCAAAGTTCATTCTGAAAAACAAAAGGTCAAGAACTTCAAAGAAACCAGGGAGAAAAGTAGATTCAGCAGTATCAGACCTTAAACTATATTATGAGAGCATTGTTGAAGTGTAAAAAGGATAATTTTGATTATTTTAAATTAAATTTTTCTTCAGTAAATAAAGCCTATGTAGCCGTATAGAATAGAAAAAATGCAGAAAATTGGGAATGGAGGAACTATCATAGACAATCTATCAGATAGGATGTGATTGGATTGGAATGTTGTTCTAGTGTAGGAAATGATGAGCTGGTTGATTTAGAAAAAGAGGGAAAGACTTGGACTTATGAACAAAGATGCTGTCCACCTTCAGAGAAACAGGAAATAAGCATAGTACAGTTTTACACATATGTATATGAGCATCTCTCTCTCTACATATATGTATATATTTATAGATATCTATGTGTGTATATGTATGTGTGTATGTATATATGCACATATGTGTATAAATATGTGTATGTACATATATGCATGTATATACACACATAATTAATTGTAGTTTTCCTTAGTGGGGTAGGGGGAGGAATGGGAGAAAATAAAGTTATACATGCAGAGAACAAAAGAAAACCAACAAAGAAACAAAGAAAAGCTGGTCAGCTTTTAAAACAATGCAAAGTATTTGTTATACAGGGTTTTTTGAAATGGAAATTGATTGTTTTATATTCAATCCTCTTTTATGATCTACTGTGTACATGGCAATTTGTTTTCTTTTCTCATTTTGTATTTTTTTTCTTAATAGCATTTTATTTTTCAATTACAAGTAGTGATAGTTTTCAATATTCATTTTTGTAAGATTTGGAGTTCCAATTTTTTCCGCTCACTCCCATTCCTTCTCCCTCCCCAAGAGAACAAGCAATCTGATATATGTTATATATGTACGATCATAACAAACAAATTTCTACCTTAGTCATAATGTGAAAGAAGAATCAAAACAAAGGGGAAAAAACAAAAGAAAGAAAACAAAATCAAAGTGAAAATAGTATGCTTTGACTGGCATTCAGACTCCATTGTTCTTTCTCCAGATGGAGTTAGCATTTTCCATCATGAGTCCTTTGGAATTGTTTTGGATCATCATAGTTGATCTATTGTCTTGGATCTATCACAGTTGTTCATCAAACAGTGTTGCTATGTCTGTGTACAATGTTCTTTTGGCTTTGACCACTTCATTCAGCATCAGTTCATGTAAGTCTTTTTAGGATTTTCTGAAATCTGGCTGCTCATCATTTCTTATAGCACAATAGTATTCCATTACATTCCTATACCAAAACGTGTTCAGGCATTTCCCAATTGATGAGCATCCCCACTATTTCCAATTCTTGGCTACCACAAAAAGAGATGCTATAAATATTTTTGTACATGTAGGCCCTTTCCCCTTTTTTATGATCTCTTTGGGATACAGACCTAGTAGTGGAATCAAAGGGTATGCACAATTTTATAGCCCTTTGGGCATAGTTCCAAATTGTTCTTTAGAATGGCTAGATCATTTCACCACTCCATCAACAATGCAATACTGTTCTAATTTTCCCATATCTTCTCCAATATTTATTGTTTCCCTTTTCTGTCATATAAGTCAATCTGATATGTGTAAAGTGGTACCTCAGAGTTGTTACAATTTGCATTTCTCTAATCAATAGTGATTTAGAGCATTTTTTCATATGACTATAGGTAGCTTTGATTTCTTCAGCAGAAAACTGCCTGTTCATATCCTTTGACCATTTAGCCATTAGGGAATGAATTTTATTCTTATGAATTTGCTTCAGTTCTCAATATATTTTAGAATTGATGCCTTTATCAGAAACAGTGGCTGTCAAAATTGTTTGCCAGCTTTCTGCTTTCCTTCCAATCTTGTTTGCATTGGTTTGTTTGTGTAAACCCTTTTCAATTTAATGTAATCAAAATTATCCATTTTGCATCTCAAAATGCTCTCTACCTCTCTCTCTCTCGTTTGGTCACAGATTCTTCCTTTCACCACAGACTTCTTGCTTGCTCTCCTAATTTGTTTATAATATCATCCTTTATGTCTATATTATGTACCCATTTCGACCTGATCTCAGTATAGAGTGTGCAATATTGGTCTATGCCTAATTTCCACCATACTACTTTCTAGTTTTCCCAGCAGTTTTTTTTTTTTTTTATCAAATAGTGGGTTCTTATCCCAGAAGCTGGAGTCTTTGGGTTTATCAAACAAATTTCTTTATTCATTTCCTACTGTGTCATGAAAATCTCACAATCCAATGTAGAAAGGCAGAAATATTAAACGCTTCCTTTTCAGCTCATGATGCAATTATGTGTAATAAAGGGAAAGGGAAAGGTAGAATAAAAAATAATTGGAAACTGAATAATCTAATTCTAAAGAAAGCATAGGTCAAACAACAAATCATAGAAGTGATAAACAATTTCATCAAAGAGAACGACAAAACTTATGGGATGCAGCCAAAGCAGTTCTTAGGGAAATCTTATATCTCTAAATGCTTACATGAATAAAATAGAGAAAAAGGAGATCAATGAATTCAGTATGCAACTAAAAAAGCTACAAAAAGAACAAATTCAAAATCCCCAATGAAGTACCAAATTAGAAGTATGGGAAATCATTTTTTTTCTTTTTTTCATGTTTCTTTTGAATAACTCTCATTGATTTTCCCAATTTTTCTTCTACCTCTCTTACTTGATTTTTAAAATCCTTTTTGAGATATTCCAAGAGGAATTTTTGGGCTTGAAACCAATTCCTATTTCCCTTTGAGGCTTTGCATATTGGCATTTTGTACCATTTGGAGTTTCTGTTTTGATGTTCTGTGACCATAGACCTTGCTATGGTCAGGGCACTTTTCTGCTTCTTACTTAGTTTTCAGCCTATTCTGTCACTTTTAAAGTGATTTCTGTTCCTGGGGTACAGGGGCTGTTGGCCCAAACTTCTCATGCTGGGGGCCAGGGGCCTGGTCTCTGGCTTTTTACACTAAGGCCTCAGGTGCTTGTGGCTTGCCCACTGCACTGTGGCAGCTCCACCTACTCATGCCTGTTTTCCCAGGTTTCTGGGGTTCATAATTTGCCTTCTGTACTGAGGCTAGAGGCCTCATATCTGCCCTGCTGATCCAGGACCAATGGGCCTTGGTTGCTGATCTGTGCTGCAGCTAAGAGCTTCCCATTGGCTTTCCTGGGCATTGTCTGTGCCAGGCTGTGCTCCCCATTTACCCATGTGAGACAGACCTTTCCTGAAGTCCTTGTAAGTTATCTTAAGCTGGAAAGTCATTTCACTCCTTTTTTTGTGTGTCCTGTTACTCTAGAATCCATTTAGAGGCTTGATTTAATGTTGTTCCAAGGGTAACTGGGGTGAGCTCAAGCAACTTCCTGTCTTCTCTCTGCAATCTTTTATATTTAAGTTTAAAATTTTTAAAAAATACTCAAAGAAAGGAAAAAAAGGCATTTGATTTTATTCTTTTTATATATTTCCATTGCATTACATTAGCTTTGAAAAAAACCTTCTTAGTGGCCTCCTTTGTTATCACCCCTGTTGGCTTGGAACAGTTTATTTTCCTATTTCTAAAGGCTCATAATGTGGAAAAGAGGAGTCATAAATAATCTGCAAAGCAAATTCAACAAAAATCAATGCAACAACCAATCACTATCAAGTGTTTGTTTTGTTTAAGTCAATATGCTAGTTCCTGGATTAATAAAACTGGGTCACAAATTCCGAATCCCTATGTGGATTTCCACTTAGCCCTAAAAGATAGAATTTGAACAAAGAAGAAAATAACAGATAGACTAAATTTTAGTTCCATAAATGAGAAAAACTCCTAACAGAGCTGCATAAGGAAAAAAAATGCTGCTTTTAGAACTGACTTCTGAAGAATACAGTGTCTTCAAGTAGGAGTTCCATATCAATTCAGTGATCCTCTCACAACTCTTACATTCTGCAATTTTATGAAGTTCCATTAATTAAAGTCAAACCTTTAGAATGATAGTAGGGGTCAAAGTAGTTAATATGTGTTAACTACCAAAGACTATAACTATATAATAAAATTCTATGTTGAAATATCAGGTTTTTGGAGATGAGTTCCATGTAGATTAATTTTATAACAATAATATTACCAAGGTTTTTGCCATGGATGGTATCAGGGCTTACCCCAAATTGTTTTTGAAAGGCCTAGAATGTTTGCCCTCCTCATTTCCATCTCTTGTTTTCCCTAGCTTCCTTCTAGTTCAAGCTAAAATCCAACATTCTACAGGAAGACTTTCTTCCTCTCCCTTAATGATAATGTTTTCCATCAGATGAAAGTCCTTCTATGATAAAAAAATATGATAAGGAGAGTCAAAATAAAGTATAAAACAATATCCCTAATGAATATTAACTCAAGTATTTAAAATAAAATTAGCAAAGAGACTGCTACAGAACATCAAAAAGATTTTATACACAATAAATATCTTGGAGTTGAAGTATAAGTGCAGGATTGGTTTAACATTATGAAAACTGTCAACATAATAGAACATATTAATAGGAATAATAAATATATTATTATATAAAATATACTGGAAAAAGGTTTTGGCAAGGCAAGATATCCATTCTTCTTTAAAAAAAACAATTAGGAAATATAGGAATAAATGCACCCTGCTTCAAAATAATAAATAGTATCTTTTGGAAAATAGGAGCCAACATGACATATAACGGGGACAAATTAAAGCCCCTTACAATAAGGTCAGAGGCAAAGGAAGGGTGTTTATTATCATCAGTACTATTATAAAACGAGAAGAAATTAGTGAATAAGAAGAGATAAAAAGGACCAAAATTACCATTTTTTCAGATAATGCAGTTTTACTTAGAGAATACTAGAAAATAAAATAAAATTGTTACAATAGCTATATCAAATGAATTGATACAAAGTTGCAGGGTAGAAATGAAATCCACATAAAACAAAGTATCTTGTATATTATCTATAACCTATCAGGAAAAGATAGAGAATTCTATTTAAATAACTATAAAATATATAACATCATTATAAGTCTACTTACCAAGGAATACACTCATGAATTATATGAATCCAACTATAAAATACTTTTTTAAAGAATTGAAGGTTTATAAAATAATGGGAGAAATATTGATTTTTAGTGATGTGGCCAAGTCAGTATAATAAAAGTGATAAAACTTCCTAAGTTACTATACTTATTCTTTGTTATGTGAAGGTGGGAAAAATTACTTTACAAAGAGGTACAATATATTAGATCTTAAGCTCCTTAAGGGCAGGGCTATCTTTTGATTCTCTTTGTATCCTTAGCATTTAGCACAGTGCCTGACCCATACTAAGCACTTAATAAAGATGGATTGACTGAGAGAGAAATAAATTATAATAAAATTCATCTGAAGGACCAAAAAGTCAAGAAACTCAAGAAAGGATGAAAAAAGAGTAGGAGGGAATGAAAACTAGCAGAAATAGAAATAGATTTCATACTATTCTATAAAATAGCAGTCACTAAAATGACCTAGTAATGATTAAGAAATAGATAGATTGACAAGCAAGCAGGTAACAAGCATTTTTTAAGCACTTGCTGTGTTTTAGGTACCATGCTAAGAACTAGGGATACTAATACAAGCAAAAAAGAAAGACAGTTCCTGCTCAAGTAGCTTGCATTCTAATGTGTGAAGACAACACTTAAAAATGAGCTGAAATGTGGCAGTGGAACAGAAGATTTCTGAAAGGAGATCCTAGGAAAGTCCAGAGAGTCAAAAGCACAGTTCAGAGCGGGATAAAACTTGGCTGACTTAGTCCTATGCCCAAAATAGAGGTATCATACTGATGGGAAATGAGGGCTGTCATGGTGAAGGGAAGTTTTAGAATGAGAATGCAGCTGAGGAAAATTGGTGATCAACTACTCAGTAGAATAGTTTAGATGTGTCTCATATTCAAGCAAACAGACACAGTAGCATAGTATTTAATAAACCATAGTTCTCTGGTATTAACATAAAAATTCACAATTTGACAAAAATCTGCTTAGAAAAATTGGAAAGCATTCTGGCAGATACCATGAATATACAACTTCTGATTCTAAATGTAGCTCTTATGTGATTTGGTGTCATAGAAGTAGAAATTAAGATGACGCTTATCAATTAAGCGATGGCATAACAAATAATAGTATTTGAATGTACTAGAATATTATGGTACTATAAGAAATAATGAAGGACACTGTTTTAAAGAAACCTGGGAAGATTAATCATAAATGGTAAGTAACAAATTGAACAAAACCAGGAGAACAGTTTATACAATAACACCATTGTAAGGCAAACAACTTTCAAAGACTTTAAAATTTCAATGAACTTAATGACCAAAAATCATTCCAGGGGATTGATGCTAAAGCATGCTACCTATTTCCTGACAGAAAAGTCAGAGTGCTATAGTGCAATATGAGACATTTTTTTTTTCAATATGGCCAATTTGGAAATGTATTATTTGACTGTGGATATTTGCTATAGGGGTTTGTCTTTTCTTTTTCTTGATAAGGTTGAAAGAAGAAAAAGGTTTTGTTCATTGAAATAAATTAAATTCATAGGAATTGTGTTTCTTTTTAGTTTAGATAAATATTTAGGGCATAGTAGCTGAGAAGGTAGAATACAGCATAAGGAAGTTTAATCAGATTTATGACTGGGTGCCAGAATGCCAATAAAGGAGCCAAAAGGAGAGTGACAGAACAAAGAGACTGGGGGAGTATAGGATCAACAAAAGAACATCAGGTGGCCTCAAAAAGGGCATGATATTAGAGCACTAGCTGACATTACTAGAAGCAGCTGTTAGCCATTGTGTCTAGGTTTACAAGTTCAGGACAATGAGGAATGGGGGATTAATTTTTTTTAATGGGGGAAGAATACCTAATCTAGAATAGAAACTGGTCATATATGAGCATGATTCTAAAATAATTTTACCTATTTCATGTTGTTATTTGTGTCATCTGTATTCCTTAAGGCAAGGAATTTGACTCCTGAATGCTTTTGTTTTGTTTTACTAAGCCTAGAATGCTGAACAGAATTAATAATGATCAACACTTGGACTAAAGTCCTATTAAGTAAATGCTAAAAGATTCTGTGAAAGGTTGCCCTATTTTCCACAATTAAAAATAGCATTAATGCTTGCTGTTGTTTCTTGTAATAGCTAGCATTTATCTAGCACTTTATACCTTGCAAAGGTTTTATATATGTCATCTCATTTGATCCTCACAACAAATCTGTGAAGTAGGCGCTAATAATAGCCCCATTTTATAGATGAGGAGACTGAGGTGGAGTTTAAGTGACTTCTCAGGGACACACTAATAACAGGGACAGCTAATAACTGTGTGAGCCAAGATTTGGACTCAGATGTTCTTAACTCCAAGTCAAGGATTCTATCCACAGAACCACCTACCTCCATAGAGCTATTTTCTATTTGGTAAGCAAGAAGTCTTTGATCAAAAACTCTTAGCAAGAAATCTGGTCTTCCTACACATATCTCACAATTGTGACTTCATTTTCAGATAAGAAAGTTCAGATTATAACCATTCTACCTCTATCCTAGTCGTTGATGTTGACCTCAGAATTAATATACCATAAATGCCAATGTCAAACAAAAAAGAAAAGAAAATATAATGGCAAGGCTTAATGATAAAATCGCACTAGCCTTTAAAAGAAAACTGGAGGCAGGAGGAAAGAGAGCCATTTACTCATCATGGGGTAGAATAATTTATTTCTAGAATAATCTGGAAAAACTAAAAAAAGTCTTGCTCATATTTTTTTCTCATTTTCTTGGCGATTTGAGCACTAAAACATTTTGATTAATATGATTTCATTCTTGCCTCCAATTGGATGATTACAGACTGATTCTATCTCCATCTTTTCCTAGTTCTTTATCTTATTAACCAATTTTTTAAATTGCATATTTTAAAATGTGAGAATAGATTTTTAAAATTTAAATTAAAATTGCCTCTGGATCACAAGTTTTAGGGAGACAGGGATAAGAGAACCACATAATTATGAAGGGCTCCTGAGTAGTGATTGGAAATTCTTTGAATCTTCCTAATGCCTCTTTTTTTTTGTAATGCCTTTTTATAGAAAGTAAAGTATATCACATCTGTTGATCAACTGATGTTATTTCACTTGCTTAAGAGAATTTAATGTAACTTCCCAGAGTTCCAAACATAGTCTCATAAGGTAGTTTAGCTATCCAAAACCCTTCCTTGCATCTGTTTGTCACAAGAAACTTTGCTATCAGGATATAGGTAGCAGGCACATATTCATGTCCCTAGAGAATCTAAGCCACTGAGGGATGCAGATCATCAGCCCAGTAGCCAGGCATGATCTACTGCCAGTTTTCATTTCAGTGTCTTGTCTGTTTACAGACTGCCAGTTTCCAGATGGAGAAACAAAGTGCTCCTTACTCTTGAAGAAGAAAATTCCTCCAAAACCAGCCTGAAGTACAATGTCAGGTAGACTTTCATGTAATTTGTGAGAGTGCTTACATACTTTCAAAGGAGAACTGCATTTTTTTTTTATCAGGACCAGAGCAAAGTCAATATCCTCCCATCTAAACTTTCCCAATCATTCCAGTCCATGGGGATTTCTCCCTTCTTTGAAGAACAGCCTTATTAGATATTTTCTGGTTCTATGTCCACTTATTGTAGCATGCACACTCCAGTTGTCTCCCGAATAACTAAAACCATTTAAAATCTAGGCATCATGTCTTATATCACTTCTCTATTTTCCACAATCCAAGCATGGCATGGATAAAATAATAGGTCTTCAATAAATATATTCTGGGTGAATCAGTAAATTTAATTGCACTGAATTGTAAATTTTCATTAGAGAACATACATAGTTTCCCTGTGATGCAATACTTTTCAAAAGCAATTTTTTCCCCTCAGGCTAATTCCAAAAGTGCTTGTTAACTTATATTCTTCACCTTATGTTATGCTTCATTTGGGGTCAAAATGCAACTCTTTCTTTGGTTTTGTTTTGTTTTTCTAAAACTATTTAAGTCTATTGAGACAGCCTCTGGGCAGCAGGGTTAAATGAAAACATGGTCTCTTTCAATGATACCTTGGAGTCTAACAAAAGTGACACCATATCCTGAGGCAATAAACTGAAATCCATTCCCACACCTGGTTGATGGACAGCGTCAGGTGTCAAAAGTTGCCAACTCACAGAAAGAAGTAATTTTTTTCTTCTTTCTCCTGCAAATCTGGCATTACATTATATTTTGACACAAACAAAAGACTTGTTACCTCTATCATGACTGAATTGCATAGATACTGAGATGATATATTCTGAGAAAGAAGATGGGAAACTTTCTAATCTTTATTGTTAATGGCTTTCTTCCTGGTTTTAATTCAGAGAAACACCACTACACATCAGGACATAATATTGAAATAAGTGTGGCATTTGTTGTTGTTCAATCATTTAGTCAAATCTGACTTTTCATGACCACATGGATCATACTGCCCACTGGGTTTTCTTGGTAAAGATACTGGAGTAGTTTGCCATTTCTTTCTCTAATGGATTGACAGACATTAAATGACTTGCCCAAGGTCACACAGCTAGTAAGTATCTGAGGCCATATTTGAACTCAGGTCTTCCTGACTCAAGGCCCACTTATCTAGATGCCCCCAAATGCGCCACACCATAGAATAAACATCCTGTTGTTTTTTTCTTTTTAAAAAATTGTTATTCTTACTACCTCTTCCCTGCCCCTATATTGATCAAATTTGAAAAAAAAAACCTGTAAAATAAAATCCTTAATACATAGCATCATGACCCTTGCACTACAAATTCTCACACTGGCACATTCAAAAAAGTATGCCTTTTTTTCTGAATTTAAAGCTCTCAGTCAAGAGGTAAGTGTAATATTTCATCTTCATTTTTCAGATTTCATTTATCATTGTGTTGACCAGAGTTCTAACCCCTTTTGATGTTTAAATAAACAGGGTTTCCTATGTACTAAAGGTTGCATGCAAGGCAAAAAAAAAAATCTTTGAGTCTCTCCTTTCTCCTTCTCCATTGCCTTCTCACCTCTTTTCAGCTATCTTTTGTTCATTGTCTTCTCTTGCTAGATTGTTATCTCCTTGAGAGCAGGCACTATCTTTCTTTTTGTGTTTGTGTTATCTCTACCAGTTTACTGGAATGCCTGCTACAAAGTAGTTGCTTAGTAAATGCTTATTGACTGACTTATGGATGTCATTCAAATGGTCACTACTTTAGCGCAAGCCTTCATATTAACATCTGAAGAAAATTCAAATAATGAAAAATGAGATAAATCTTAAAGCCAATAAGTATAGTATCCTTGCTTTTCAGTGTTCAGATCTAGACACATAATTTTAAGACGTTTCCTAAAGTACCGGGCAACTTGGTTCCCCTTCCTGTCCTTACCCAGTGATCTCCAGTGGCTGCCTATTACTCTCAGGATCGAATAAGACATACTGTTTTTGTTATATAAAGGCCTTCTGAAACTAGCACCTTCCTACCTTTCCAGGCTTAACTCTCTTTCATGCACTCTACCAACCAACTATATTGCTCAATCTAGTATTCTTCATACATTACACTCTATCTCTCACACTGCATTTATACTTGCCCTTCTCATGCCTGGAATGATCGCTGTCCTCATCATCAACTCCTAGCTTCCTTCAAAAGTCAGCTTAAGAGTCAAGATGAAAGAGCAGAGGAAGCACTTAGCTGAGCTCTCCCAAAATTCCCTCCCAAAGAATTTTAAGATAAGTATCTCACATTGAATCCTGGAGTGGCATAGTGTATTGGTACTTAAGATGGGCTTTTAGCACTTATTCAATCAAGTGCCCTTGAAGAGTTTAACCTTTGTTCCCTTGATTAAATTAGGAGTCCTTGATGACATCCTCGCCTCAAGGGAAAGCTTAGTTTACATGGGTTTGAGTGACATGTTTGTGACATCAGAGGCTTTTAGACCATGTGGGTTTAAGTCGCATTTTTGTGACACTTTTAGATCACATGGGTGAGTTGCATGTATGATTCATCTTTGACCCTGAACAAGATATATAAACCCAGAGGTTGATGTTCTCCCTTGGGGCTCTCACTCACTGGAAAAGTGGCATGTGATTGGAAGAGACTCTGGGCAGCTGTTAAGAGCCCCCCAGCTTGTAAACCCAGATGTTGGGACTTTGTTAAACCCTGGTAACTATGCATTAAGATTTGAATCAGACAAAGTCTATCTGTTGATGTTTGTAATTTGTCTGTATTTGCTCTGAAGTTCAGGGTGCTGGCTTTTACCCCTGAACTAAAGGAATGATATTTGTATTTTGGATTGAAATCACATTGTTAACCCCTTAACATTGCTTTCCTTAGTAAAGCAGATCAAAAGAACCTGTGTTGGCAGCTTTCTGTGTTCTAGTTGTCGGTGGGTCTTACACCCTTACAGCAGCTGCTAGTAGATTGTTGCTACACATAACCAACAAGAAGTTGGAGTGAGACATTCTTCCAGCTCAAGGAAACTTAGGAGGGTAGCAAGAGAGATCTATGACATGGGGGAAGACTAACCTGGAGCACATTTGAATGAAACACCAGTGATAGGACTAGGTAATGTTGGCAGAAGCAGCTTCAGGAAACTTCAAGCCACATATAGAAATGGGACCTGACAAATGGTCAGAAAGAGATGATCCCTGTGCAAGCACTGGACAAAGGAGCAGATGCTGTTCAGTAAATCCAGTACCTAGATCCCCTTATGGCTTCAAGAGCAGAGAGGAGCATTTTCAGAAAAGAAGGAGCAGGATCCCTGAAAAGGAGTATTATTTCCAGTCCTGGAGAGCAGGGGACTTGAAGAGCAGTACTATTGTAATCCCTAGGGATCAAGGTCCTGGATAAACACCAGAGTGCAGACCAGGAAACCAGTGACTACACCCTTCCTTGCATCGCATCTACTTCGAAGTACCCAAACATTCCAAACCCCAAGAATTAGCTCTGAAAAGGGCAATGTGTGGAAAGAAGCCAGAGCAGGGCAGAAAATTCCAGGCTCTCCGAATTGCCTTAAAAACAAGACAGAAAATCACCTCAATGTGAACTCAGACTGGCAAAAATAAACAAAAGTTGGTGTAAAGTAGTTGTCTTCCTGAGAAAACTTGAGAAGACCTCTAGAAAATCTAGACTTCCTACAGTAGAGGTTTGGCCCAATCGAAGTGCAAACTTCTCCAGGCCAACTCCACTAAAGCAACAAACAAAAAGCCCAAGGAGTAGCAGGGTAAGGAGGTAGCCTTGGCCTCAGGAGCTTTCACCTCACAGACAGAGTGGGGTTCTGAAGTCAGAGAAGGGGAAGATTGAGGTATCTCAGGAGGCCAGGTACAGGTGTGTTGACCAGATGCTGTTGCAGGCTGCAGGGCAGTAGTGAGCACACAGCCAGTGGGCAGAGGGATGGGGACTTTGTTGGCCATGGGCACTGGCAAGAGACAGGAGTCTCTGCTTTGGCTCAAGGGCAGAGGGGATAGCTGAAGTTTACAGCCACAAGAAGCACCACAAGGAATAAGAGCATTTACAGACAGCATGGTTGGGGGCCCTAGCAGTGATTTAAGGGTGCATAGGAGTGCCAGAGGTTGGGTTCCCATACAGAGAAGAGGCCTGGAGCACCATTCCCCACAACTAAGGACTAGAACCTGATTACAATAATAAAGTGCTAAAAATAAGCAAAATAACAAAGAGTAAACAAAGGAGAAAGAACCTGAACATAGACAGCTACTACAGGGATAGAGAACATCTAGGTTCATATTCAACAGAAGATAGTGTAAGAAATGGGGGGAGCAGTTTTGTTTCCACAGAGTTGAAAGTATCCATGCCCCCCTCTACCCCCCTCCCCAGCTTTAGCAGAATGTAAGTCAGATGACTGCTTATAACTAGTTCTAAACAGAGCTATGATCTAGCATAGACCAGGCTTCTGGTCCGGTGAAAGGTTAGAGGCTTGTATACATGCTTAAGTGAGTGATTTGAGGAGGGCATGACATAGGCAGTCAGGGGGTTGCATCTGGCCAATGAAGATCCTGGCAGGAGATTGGAAGTATGGGTCAATAAAAGGACTGGCATCCATCCGAGTCCTAAAACTCTCCTGTACTCTGTTCAGGGGATGTACCCACTTATTCAGACCTAAAAATGTAAAATATAATTAAAACATTCCTGTCTTCCCAATGAGTATTGTTTATTCCTAGACAATGCAAGTATGTTTCTAACAATAGTGAAGTTAAAAAAAAGCCGCTACCACCTCAAAGAGAAATGTCAAATAGTCACAAGTCCAAAAAAGTTCTTGGAAGAACTTTAAAAGGACTTTAAAAATCAAATAGAGATTGAGGAAAAATTATGGAAAAAAATAAGAGCAATCTAAGAAGCTCAAGAAAATTATGAGAAGAGAGTCACCCAATTGGAGAGAGGGAAGAAAGAAGTTAAAGAAGAAAATAAATCCTTGAAAAGTAGACCTGTACAAGGCAAAGTTAAGGACTTTATAAGACACCAAGAAATAATAAAACAAAATCAAGAGAATGAAAAAATAGAAGAGAATGTGAAATATCTCATTAGAAAAACAACTGATCTGGGGAACAGATCAAGGAGAGTTAATGTAAGGATTTTTGGACTACCTGAAAGTTATGATCAAAAAGAATCTTGATAAGATATTAGAAGAAATTGTTAAGGTAAATTGCCATGAAGTTCTAGAACGAGGGTAAAATAGAAATAGAAAAAAAAATTCACTGATCACCTAAAGAAGATCCAGGGATGGAAACATACAGCAATATGATAGCAAAGTTTTAAAGCTCCCAGGTTAAGGAGAAAATGTTAGAAGCATCAAGGGAAAAAATTTAAATACTATGGGGCTACAATCAGGATTACATAAGACATAACAGCTTCCACATTATAAGACCATAGGTCTTGGAACATTATAATTTGAAAAGCAAAAAAGCTAGGGTTGCAACCAAAAGTAACTTACCCAGCAAAGTTCAGTATAATCCTGAAGAGAAAAAATTGATTTTTTTTAATGAAGTGAAAGACTTTCAGGTATTTGTGACAAAAAGAGCAGAACTCAATGAAAAATGTACGTCTAAAAGGGTATGAAAGTCTTCTAAATTTATAAAGAAATAGAGGGTGAGGGGATAGGATAAGGGGGAGGTTTTTAGAAAGGTTTTAGGAGAATGGGAGAGAGAATAACAGAGCAACTCTTAAAGGGCTAAGTAGAGTAAGAAATGGGAGGGTAAGGGGAGGGAATAAGGAAGGGATTCTTTAAAAGTGTATAGATAAAGGAGGTAGTGATTAGAAGTAAACTAGAGGTGTGAGGAGGGATGGGGTAGAAAAGGAGACTGGGGAAAATAGAGAGGAAAAATAGAATAGAGGGAAATCCAAAAAATTGTAATATAATTTTGAATGTGAATGGGATGAATTCACCCATAAAATGGAAATGGGCAGGAGAATGGATTAAAAATCAGAATACAATATTATGTTGATTACAAGAAATGTTTTAAAAGGAGACATACACAGAGAGTTAAGGGGCAGAAGTAACATTTATTATGTTTCAACTGATGTAAAAAAAAGTAGGGGTAGCAATTATGGATTTCAAAGTGAAAGCTCAAATAAATTCAATTAAAAGAGACAAATATGGAAACTACATTATGATTAAAGTTACCATAGACAATGGAATGATATCAGTACTAACCCTATATGCACGAAATGCTATAGAATCCAAAATTAAAAAAAAAGTTAAATGAATTACAGGTGTAAATAGATAGTAGTACTATAATACTGGGTGACTTCAATCTCCTTCTATCAGAACTAGATAAATCTAGCCAAAAAATAAGAAAGAAGTCAACAAAATGAATAGAATTTTAGATAAGCTAGATATGATAGCTATATGGAGACAAGCGAATAGAAATAGTAAGGAATACACTTTTTTTCTCAGCAGTACATGGTACCCTTACAAAGAATGATCATGTATCAAGGCATAAAATGCTATAGTTACAATGCAATAAAAATTGTATTTAATAAGGGACCACAGAAAAATAAAATAAAAACTGATTGGAGACAAAAAACCTAATATTTAAAAAGTGGCTTAAAGAACAAATGAAAGGAACAATCAATAATTTCATTAAAAAGGACACAAATGAAACAACATGAAATCTATGTGATACAGCAAAAGGAGTAATCAGAGAAAAAGTTATATCTCTAAATGCTTATATCAATAAAATAAAGAAAGAGCAGACCAATAATTTTTTTTAATGCAATTTATTTATTTAACAAATTTGGTTTTCAGCATTGATTTTCACAACAGTTTGAATTACAAATTTTCTCCCCATTTCTGCCCTCCCCCCCCACTCCAAGATGGCTTATATTCTGGTTGCCCTGTTCCCCAGTCAGCCCTCCCCTCTATCACCCCCCTCCCCTCTCATCCCCTTTTCCCTTCCTTTCTTGTAGGGCAAGATAAATTTCTACGCCCCATTGCCTGTGTATCTTATTTTTTAGTTGCATACAAAAAGTTTTTTGTTTTGAACATCTGATTTTAAAACTTTGAGTTCCAAATTCCCTTCCCTCTTCCCTTCCCACCCACCCTCCCTAAGAAGTTGAGCAATTCAACCTAGGCCACACATGTATTATTATGTATAACCCTTCCACAATATTCATGTTGTGAAAGGCTAACTACATTTTGCTCCTTCCCAACCCATCCCGCTTTATTGAATTTCCTTCCTTGACCCTGTCCCCTTTCCAAAGTGTTTGTTTTGATTACCTCCACCCCCATCTGCCCTCCACTCCATCATCCCCCTGCCTTTTATTTTTTTTTTTTATCTTCCTCCCTCTTCTTTCCTGTGGGGTAAGATACCCAACTGAGTATGTATGGTATTCCCCCTCAGGCCAAATCTGATGAGAGCAAGGTTCACTCATTCCCCCCTCACCTGCCCACTCCCCTCCTCTCCTAGAACTGCTTCCTCTTGCCACCTTTATGGGAGATAATCCACCCCATTCTATCTCTCCCTGTCTCGCTCTCTCAGTAAGTTACTCTCTCATCCCTTAATTTCATTTTATTTCTTTTAGCTATCTTCCCTTCATCCTCAACTCACCCTGTGTCTGCTCTCTTTCTTTTACATATATATATATACACATATATATATATATATATATATACACATACATACACATACATACATATACACATAGATACATGCATACATACACATTCACTTATATATATACATAAACATATATATATATGCATATATATATGCATATTCCCTTCAACTACCCTAATACTGAGGTCTCATGAATCGTACTCATCATCTTTCCATGTAGGAATGTAAACAAAACAGTTCAACTTTAGTAAGTCCCTTGCAATTTCCATTTCTTGATTACCTTTTCATGCTTCTCTTGATTCTTGTGTTTGAAAGCCAAATTTTCTATTCAGTTCTGGTCTTTTCACTGAGAAAGCTTGAAAGTCCTCCATTTTATTGAAAGTCCATATTTTGCCTTGGAACATGATACTCAGTTTTGCTGGGTAGGTGATTCTAGGTTTTAATCCTAGCTCCATTGACCTCCGGAATATCGCATTCCAAGCCTTTCGATCTCTTAATGTAGAAGCTGCCAGGTCTTGGGTTATTCTGATTGGGTTTCCACAATATTCAAATTGTTTCTTTCTGGCTGCTTGCAGTATTTTCTCCTTGATCTGGGAGCTCTGGAATTTGGCAACAATATTCCTAGGAGATTTCTTTTTGGGATCTATTTGCGGAGGCGATCGATGGATTCTTTCAATTTCTATTTTGCCCTGTGGCTCTAGAATATCAGGGCAGTTCTCCTTGATAATTTCCTGAAAGATGGTATCTAGGCTCTTTTTTTGATCATGGCTTTCAGGTAGTCCAATAATTTTTAAATTATCTCTCCTGGATCTATTTTCCAGGTCAGTGGTTTTTCCAAGGAGATATTTCACATTGTCTTCCATTTTTTCATTCCTCTGGTTCTGTTTTATAATATCCTGATTTCTCATAAAGTCACTAGCTTCCACTTGCTCCAATCTAATTTTTAAAGTAGTATTTTCTTCAGTGGTCTTTTGGACCTCCTTTTCCATTTGGCTAATTCTGCCTTTCAAGGAATTCTTCTCCTCATTGGCTTTTTGGAGCTCTTTTGCCATTTGAGTTAGTCTATTTTGTAAGGTGTTGTTTTCTTCAGTGTATTTTTCAGTATTTTTTTGGGTCTCCTTTAGCAAGTCATTGACTTGTTTTTCATGGTTTTCTCGCATCCTTCTTATTTCTCTTCCCAATTTTTCCTCTACTTCTCTAACTTGCTTTTCCAAATCCTTTTTGAGTTCTTCTATGGTCTGGGGCCAGTTCATGTTTTTCTTGGAGGCTTTGGTTGTAGGCTCTATGACTTTGCTGTCTTCTTTAGGCTGTATGTTTTGGTCTTCTTTGTCCCCAAAGAAAGAATCCAAAGTCTGAGACTGAATCTGGGCGCGTTTTCGCGTCCTGGCCATATTCCCAACCAACTAACTTGACCCTTGAGTTTTTCAGTGGGGTATGACTGCTTGTAGATTACAGAGTTCTATGTTCTACGTTTGGGGGGGAGGTGCCAGCTCTGTCAGAGCCGCACTCCTCCTTCCCCAAGGACCCCCAGTCCAGACTGGGCTCAGATCTTCGGCAGGCTGTGCACCCCTGCTGTGATCCGCCCCTTAATTCCCCCCACCAGGTGGGCCTGGAGCCGGAAGTAACAACAGCTGTAGCTGCCCCACCTCCGCTGCCCCCGGGGCTGGAAGCCGAACCGCGAACTCCTTCCACTCCCGCAGCTTTTCCCACTAACCTTCTCCGCAGTCTTTGGTGTTTGTGGATCGAGGGGTCTGGTAACTGCTCCCGTATTCAGGGCGCTAGGGCCCCCTCCGCCCGGCTTCCGGTCCGGATCGTCCACGCCGCTCAGGTTGGGCTCTGCTCCACTCCGTTCCCAGCTCCCAGCTCCCAGCTCCCAGCTCCGTGTGGAATAGAGCTCACCCAGAGACCATCCGGGCTGTCCTGGGCTGGAGCCCTGCCTCCCTCCGCTGTTCTGTGGGTTCTGCCGTTCTAGAACTGGTTCAGAGCCATTTTTATAGGTTTTTGGAGGGACTCGGGTACGGAGCTCACTCTAGTCCGTGCTTACCAGCCGCCATCTTGGCCCAGACCAATAAATTAAAAAAAAAAAAACTTAGAAAAAGAGCAAACTAAAAATCCCTAAATAAATACTAAATTAGACATCTTAAAAATGAATTGTGAGATGAATAAAATTGAGTGTAAGAAAACCTTTGAATTAATAAATAAAACTAGGAGTTGCTTTTACAAAAAAAAATAAAATTGATAAAGACCTGGTTAGTATGATTTTTTAAAAAGGAAAAAAACCCCAAATTACTAGTATTAAGAAATAAAGGGTCAATATACCACAAATGAAGATGAAATCAAAGCAATTATAAGGACTTATTTTGTCCAATTATATGCCAATAAATTTTACAAATTAAGAAAAATGGAAGAATATTTACAAAAACATACACTGCCTACATTAGCAGAAAAGGAAATACAATATCTAAGTGGACCTATTTTAGAAAAAAAAAAAACTAATTGAAAAGGCCATCATAAATGAACTTCCTAAGAAAAAAAGCACCAGGACTAGATGGATTTATAAACAAATTCTATCAAACATTAAAAGACCAACTAAAGCCAATATCCAAACTCCTTTTATGAAATAAATTTGATACTGACACCTAAACCAGGAAGAGCAAAAACAGAGAAAGAAACTTATACACCAATGTCATTAATAAATATGGATGCAAAAATTCTAAATAAATTTTAGCTAGGAGATTACAACAATATATATTCCAAAGATTGTACACTGTGACTAATTGGGATTTATACCAGGAATGCAGGTACAGTTTAATATATAGAAAATTATTAATACAATTAATATCAGTAATACAAGTAAAAAATGATATCAGTTGATCCAGAAAAGCTTTTGATAAAGTACAACACTCATTTCTATTAAGAATACTTGAAAGTATAGGTATAAATGGATTTTCCTTAAATAGATATGAAGCATTTGCCTGAAACCATCAACAAGTACTATTTGTAATTTTAATAAGCTAGAAGCCTTCCCAGCGAGATCAGCTGTGAAACAAGGATGTCCATTGTCATCAATGTTATTCATTATTGTATTGGAAATCTTGGCAATAGCAATAAGATGAAAATGAACAGAAGGAATCAGCATGGGCAATGAGGTAATAAAACTATCTTTTTAAAGATGATATCATGATATAATTGGAAAATCCTAAAAATCCAACTAAAATTAGTTAAAACAAATAATAATTTTAGCAAAGTATCAGGATGTAAAGTAAACCCACATAAATCATCAGCATTCCTATATACAAACAAAAACCTGCTTAAAGTGGTAGTAAGAGATACTCCATTTAAAAATAACTCTAATAGTTTTGGGGAACCTGGGACCTCAAGGCCACATGTGCCCTCAAGACCACAGGTTCTCTACCTCTGTGACTCAAGACAGTATAAAATACCTGGGAGTACACCTGCCAAAACAGACACAGAAACCATATGAACAAAATTATGAACAATTTTATACAAATAACATCAGACTGAAATAATTGGTGAAATATTGAATGTTTGTGGGTAGGCACAGCCAATATAATAAAAATGACAATTCAATGCCATCCCAATTAAATTACAAAATATAACTTTACTGAATTAGGAAAATGATAACAAAATTCATTTTGAAAATCCAAAAATCAAGAATAAAATGTAAAGGAAGGTGGTTTTAGTAGTACTAGGTCTTAAACTAAGGCAGTAAACATCAGATTATCTGGTTCTGGCTAAGATCAGTGGAACAGAGTTGACATATAATCTACAGTGGCAAGTAACCTTATTTTTGACAAGTGTAAAAATTTAAGTTTTGGGGATAAGAATTTATTACTTGGTAAGAATTGTTGGGAAAGATGGAAAGTAGTGTGGCAGAAATAGGGTATAGACCAATATCTTACACCATTGACCAAGATAAAGTCAAAGTGGATACATGACCTAGATATAAAGAGAGGTATTGCAAAAAAAATTTGAAGAGCATGGAACATATTATTTATCAGACTTATGGATAGTAAAATAATTTATGAATAAACAAGTCACAGTATTGTGAGGTATAAAATAAATAATTTCATTGCATTAAATTAAAAAAGGTTTTGTACAAAGAAAACCAATGTAGCCAGGATCAGAAGGAAAGCAGAAAATTGGTGGAATTTTTTGTAGACACTTTCTCAGATAAAGGTCTCATATCTCAAATACATAAAGAGCTATGTCAAATCTTTTAGAATATGAATCATTCCCCAGTTGATAAATGGTCAAACTATATGAAAAGGTATTTTTCAAAAGAAGAAATCAAAACTGTCTCTGGTCACATAAAACTATTCTGAATCACTATTGATAAGAGAAATACAAATTAAAACAACTATGAAGTACTACTTCATATCAAATTAGCTAATATGACAGAAAAGGAAAATTACAATGTTGAAGAAGATGTGAAAAAATATAGGAATGCTTGTGCATTGTTGGTGGAATTTTGAACAGGTCCAACCATTTTGGAAAGCAATTTGGGATTATGCCCAAAAGGCTACATAACTGAGCTTACCCTTTTACCAAGCAATAATACACCAACTAGGTATGTATCCCCAAGAGATCAAAGGAAATGTCCTATATGTACAAAAATACTTGTATCAGCTCTGGTGACAAAGATTTGGCAATTGAGAAGATGTCCATGAATTGGACAATGACTGAACAAATTATGGTATATGATTGTGATGCAACACTATTGTGGTATAAGAAATGATGAGCAGGATGCTTTCAGAAAAAACCTGGGAAGATTGATATGATGCAAAGTGAAGTGAGCTGAACCAGAACATTGTACACAGTTACAACAATAAAGTATGATTATCAAATGTGAATGACAGCTATTCTAAGCAATACAAAAATCAAAGCCACTTCTGAAAAACATATGATGAAATAGGGCTAAGCTGTTCACCTTCAGAGAAACAACTGATGTAGTCTGAATCCAGATTGAAGCATAATTCTTCCACTTTCTTTATTTTTCTTGCTTTTGTGTCACATGGTTAATATGAAGTACAGTTTGCATGATTTCATATATTTAATTGATATCAAATTTCTTGTTTGCGCAAAAGGTATGGGAGGAGTTTTAGGGATGGTAAGAAGTAAGAACTTCACATTTTTAAAAAATGTTCAAATACATAAATAATTTTAAAAGGAAATTGTTAAAGAATAAAAATAAAAAAAGGAAATTGTTGATGCAAAACTAATAATATAATCCTAATGAAGAGCATGTCAAAGAATAAATCATAGAAACAAACAATAATTTTATTCAAGAGAATGATAACGAGACAAAATTCTAAAATTTGTGAGGGACAGCCAAAGCAATACATAGTGGAAAATTTACATCTCTAAATGTGAACATGAGTAAAAGGGGAAGAAAGCAGATTAATGAATTGGTCATACAACTAAAAAACTAGAAAAAGAAGAAAATTTTAAATTACCAATTAAATACCAAAATGGAAATCCTGAAAACCAAAGGAAAGATGAATAAAGTTGAAATTAAAAACAAGTAAACAAATAACACTAGGAACTATTTTTATTTTTAAAAACTAATACAATAAATAAACCATTGGTTAATTAGAGATCATAGAAAAGGTAAAAGCACTTATTTGTACAAAAATATTTATAGTAATACTTTTTGTAATGGTAAAGGATTTGAAATCAAGGGAATTCCCATAATTTGGGGAACGGCTGAACAAATTGTGGTATATGATTTTGAAAAAAAATACTATTGTACTATAAGAAATAAAAAGCAGGATGTTTTAAAAAAAACATGGGAAGACTTATATGATCTCATGAGAAGTGACTAGAACTAGCAGAACATAGAACACAGTAATAGTAAAATTGTAAGGATGATCAGTGGTAAAATACTTAGATATTCTGATCGAGAGAATGTTCCAAGACAATTCTAAAGTTCCTAATGATGAAACATGCTACTCACATCCAGTGAGAGAACAATTGAATGTAGATTTAAAAATATTTTTATTTATTTTTCTTGAATTGTGTCTGTTTTATTTTGTAACATGGCTAATATGGAAATATGAAAAAAAATCAGCTCCAGTCCCTTTCTGTAGAATACTTTTCCTGTTTCCCTTTCTCCACAGCCACTGCTAATGCCTTCTCTCTGAAATAACGTTTCTGTTAACACTGTTTATATCTTCTAGGCAGATTTATTTTTTTATTTTTATTCCCCTTCTTATAATATTCCTTTTTATGTATCCCTAGCATTTAGCACAGTACTCAGAATATAATGAAGGCTTAATAAATGCTTGTTGAATGAGTGATTTATTTCAATCCTTTCCACTAGAAATCTTAAAGACAAGATGACTACTTCTCAGAAATATTGTAGAGGGTATATTTTTTCTTGGTTTTTACATTTTATTATTCATTTATTTTAAACATTATTCTTTTTAAACTTTGAGTTCAATATTTCTCTATCCCTCCAATAGCCTTGCCCATCCACTGGAAAGGCAAGCAATATAATATCAATTGTACATGCTGTGATGGATAAATTATAACTCATGAAACACAATCTGAGCTTTCTAATTTATTAGCAAAACAGGCATAAAAACCAGTCAATGAACTCCCCAGTTAGTCCAAAGACCCTGAACACAGAGTGAAACAAATGTTTATGTATTAAAAACAATTAATCAAATAAGACCAAAGAAAACAATTAATGGGACACAAACTGGGACACAAAATTGGGTAATCTGATTTCCAATTGGAGGAGGAAAGACTAGGGGTTTTCCAAGTCATGAGTGGGAAAGAGTAGGTTTTGGTCAAGCTGGATAAGATTAAGTAGGCTTGGGGATCTTTCATAGAATTGAGCAAAGCTAATTAATTTCACCCATCTGCATTTAGAAACCATATATGCCTTATGCCATCTAGTTTCCCATAAATGATTTGCAGAAAAAAAACAAGATGGAGAATAAAACATGTGGCAGCACAAAATGAAGTCAGTGTACATGAGACAGAATCTAATTGGTTTTCTCAATTGCCACACCAAACCAACTCCATTTTGTAACTGGTCTTCATTCAATTTCATCAATTCTCCTCTTTGATTAATAGGGAGAAGTCAGCCCATTCTACCATGAATCACTTATCACTTATGTTTAAATCAAGTAGCAACTTAAAAGTAGTAAAATTTAATTAAGGAATGGAAGTCATTATAACCAAAAAAGGATTCATGAGCAGAGACTCCCTACCCCAACTCCATCATTGACTGGGCCTAGACCTTGTCATAGAATATGAGGATAGATATTCACAATGACAAGAGTGGTTAGGTAACCAGGAATGAGGAATGTCTTTGGGGAAGGTTAAAATAGAACTTTTGAAGTTTTATGTAACAGAATTAATTGTTAGGTAAACTAGAAGCAAAGTCACCAAAGGACATTGCACAGAAGCTAAGCATTTGCAAGCTCTTATGAACTCAAACAGGTAACAGTATTGTAATTAATTAGGGTTGTGTAAAATTTTGTACTAAATTACAAGTGAGAAATTCTATGTAATAAAGAATAGTTATTTAGTTAGTTCAGGATATGATTAAGAAAAACAGTACTCTGCCCCTGAAAGACCATGCTGGGAGCATATTCTCCAGTCCTTACAATCTTGTGAGTTCCAAGGAAAGGGGATAGGAATGCAAGGCTGCCCCTTGGAGTCTTTCCTTATCGTTCACATGGGAATAAAACTGAAAAACTTTGGGGAAAGAGAGGGTGGGGCTAGGTTATGAACACAAAAGTAGTTGATTTGGCTCTTTGATAGAAAGAAAATTTTAAAAAGAAGTTTATGGAAAGATGAAAGTGCTGCCACAAACCTTGGAAAATGAGATAATTGTTTACTCTAGGTTCTGAATTTTAAAGTTCTGGTGCCTACTAGCCCTGGAAAACTGAGGTTTTGATATTGTGGTTGTAAATCCAGATTTGATTTTGCTGAGATTTATCCTGTAACTAAAGTAGGATGTAGTGAAATGAATTCTCCAATTAATTACGCCAACTGGAAAAATGCAGGGATACCTGAGTTAAACTCTGGTCTCAGAAATATTAGCTGTGTGATCTTAAGCAAGTTTTTTTATCTTTCTCTACCTCAGTTTCCTGATCTGTAAAGAGGAAAATAATAATGGTACCCATCTACCAGGGTTGTTATGAAGATCAAATAATCAAATATAATGATCGGAAAGTGCTTAACATGGTGACTGGTAAATGGTAAGGCCTATATAAATGTTGACTATTATTATTTTTTTAATTAGATAACTGCATACCAGGTTTTATATGTGATTAGTATAAAATGCCAAAGGTGATAAAATGAATCATTTTATGTATGGTAATTTGGAAATGCATTCAGCTGAATTGATATAATCTGACTGGTCATAACTTTTGTTTCATGCTTTAAATACATGGAATTGTGCATATTATGATTGTGTTTTTAATTTTTTTCTTATATTGTAAAATCTGAGAAACCATTATATCAGAAATGCTATTAGAAAAACATGTTTTAAATTTAGATGCGGTAAGATTATGAACTGATCTATTAAGAGAATGTGATAAAAATAGAGATTTGAAAACTGTTAAATAATGGGGTATATTTTGTTTTAAAATACTTAATGATAATTTTGATATAGTAGTGAGCTTTCATTTGAAAATTTTTTGGCTTCACTTGTAAAAATTATGAAAACATGTAAGGTGGTTTAATGGTGAAACTTTAATAATGGTGTAAATTCAATACGAGTCAAATATCAGTTATTTGCTTTATGTATGAAACCCCAGAATGTGGTTAGTTTTAATTTATAAGTAAAAGATAAATGAAATGTAACTGTTAGGGAAAGATGATACAGAATTTAACAATAATAATAATAATACTGATGATTGTTATTTTTAAAATATCTAAATACACATTAAATATGTAAATCTATAACACACAAGTTCATATTTAATATGTAATAGAGGTAAATGTATGTATTTATATATATTTAAGTAAAATGAATCAATAGCCTCATCATAACTGAGAATGTGTTTCTTTATGTACCTTTAATCTTTACCAAGGGGTACTTCACTTGTCTTTTGAACTCGTGATTAGTCACCACTTTAGTCAAATTCTGAAATTTTACAGACTTGTTATCCCTCATGCTATTGTGTTCTTCATCCAGATTATTCTTCTGGTTCTATTAACTTTACTCTGCATCAGTGCTTACAAGTCTTTCCATATTTCCCTGAACATGTCCTCATTCACTCTGGTACAAGAAAATTTCATTGCATTCATATAATACAATTTGTTCAGCCTGTTTCCCAATGGATCAACACCTTTTTTGCTTCTAGGTCTTTGCCACAACAACAACAACAATATTATTATTGTTTTAAATATTCTTTTGCAAATGTTTTTTTTTTTTTTGTCTCTGACCAACTGGAGGTATGTACCTAATAGTAGTATCACTGGGACAAAAAGTGTAGTTCTAAGTTGTTTCTAGAATGATTGGACCAATTATTATTCCCACCAACAGTGCACTAGTCTGCCTGTCTTCCCACAGCCTTTCCAATGCTTGCTATTTTCTTCTTTTGCCACCTCTGCCAGTTGGATGCATGTGAGATAGAATAGCAGAACAGCTTTGATCAGCATTTTTCTTATTATTTGTGACATAAAATTTTAATGCTTATTGATAGCTTATATTTCTTCACTTAAGAGCTGATTTTTCCTATTCACTTTAACTACATATACTGGCGAATGGCTTTTATTCTTACATATTTGAATCACTTCTTTATATACCTTGAGTATTAGAACTCTGGCAGTGAAATTTGCTTTGAAGATTTTCCCCCAAATAATTTTTTTTTCCTTTTGATTCTAACTCCTCTTATTTGAATTATGCAGAAGCCTTTCATCAAAATTGCTCATTTGACTTTTCATCATCATCTTTTTCCTTTGTTTAGGTAAGAACTTTCACCATTGCCTTAGGTATAGTAGTTGCATTTTATCTACTTGTGGAATTAAATTGAATTGAAATTAATTTAACAGAATTTTCTAATAATGAGAACCAAGGGAGACACTAATTGAAATTGGGGTACACAATATTTATCACACAGATTAAGTTATCGAGAGGAGAATATTGGCCCACTGAATTATCATGTGCATACCAGATACTCTGTAAAGTAAATAATCAGACAGTTCTTGCCCTGGAGAATGTTGGTTGAAAAGGCATGATCAGACTTTTAACAAGTTATATTTTACTATGTTAGGATCCAAAAACATCATAACACCTAGTGGTACATGAATAAAATACAACAAAATATAATATGTATGTGTTTTATTTTATATTAGATGAATAGATAGGCAGACAGACAGACAGACAGATAGATAGATAGATAGATAGATAGATAGATAGATAGATAGATAGATAGATAGATGATAGATAGATTATGTTTCTGGAGAAAGAGAAAGGGAGGAAAGTTAAAATATAGAAGTAAGACTAAATTTTCTTAGAGTAGACAACAGTGTATCAGCTTTTGAATAAATTGTGATAAGTCTAAGTTTCAGTTCTAAGAAAATCAGGAGTAATATAGATGAGCTAAGTTTCTGATTAAGTATTTTTTAAAATTGTTTTCCCCTATTCTCAAGGACACAGTATAAAGAGGGCTAAAATGAGAACTTTGAGTGAGCAAGTTCATCACAGCTGAAATTAGTTTGAATCATTTGCTCATCTCTAACTATTATGAGCAAGTTGGGTTGACATTTTCTACATCAATTAACATTATGCTGAATATACTTCAATTTAATTTCCTCTTAAATACCTTTTTATATGCAGTGGGTTACAAGATCCTATGGCATTGCCTTCCTTTCTAGTTTACACACTATATTAGAAGGATAATTTGATTGTATTTCTTTTCTTCCTGTTAAGAAGAATGTTTTTAGATTTTTTTCCCCATCCAAATGGTAAGCCTGAAACTGAATACAGAATTCTCCTAAGGAAAAAAAAAAACACTTATTGGTAAGTCAGAAGATTTCAGACATTGTCCTCTGAACTAAACCTGACCCTGAGGAATCCATCAAAAGAACTCTCTCCCTCCTAAAGGATTTGTGAATCTCACCATAAATTAGACAAAAAGACAGGATATTGTCTCCAGAAAACCAGAGTAAAATACACATTGGAAAAGATATTTTTTCAGTTGAATCAAGGATGTTGATACCAAGAAAGGTGGTAATGAAGATAATAATAATTATCGTGATCATAATGATGATGGCAATGATAATTAATTTCTGTGTTGTTTTAGGATGCATCTAGGTGGCTAGGCAGAATACAACACTGGGTCTGGATTCAGGAAGACCTGAGTCAGGAAAAGCCTCAGACACTCATTAACTCTGTGATCCTGGGCAAATAACTTAACCTCTGTTTACCTTAATGCATTGTAGGAGGATGTATTGGGGATCCTTGAAGAGTTTGGCCTTTGTTTCCTTTGATTAATTCAGTGTCTTTGATTGAGTCTTACTAGGTGCTAAGCTCCAGGCCCAAACCAATATTAGGTGCTAAGCCTATGTGGGTGTGAATTGGTAACTAAGGTATGGCCCCAGGTGGGACCAGAGCCAATTGAAGGAGCCTAAATTCTGGTCACTCAGATGACATTGGATGATGTCTGAATTTGTATAAAAGTAGAAGACAGAGTTATTTGCTCAAGGCTCTCACTCTTGGTGACTTGCTGATGTGGAGACTCTGGATAGCTGTAGCTAAGAGTCCTCCAGTTTGTAAACCAGATGTTGGGACTTTGTTAAACTCTGGTAACTATGTATTGGGATTTGAATCAGACAAGGTCTGTCTGTTGACGTTTGTAATTTGTTTGTATTTGCTCTGAAGTTCAGGGTGCTGGCTTTTCCCCCTGAATTAAGTGAATGATATTTGCATGCTGGATTAAAGTAAGATTGTTAACCCCTTAACATTGCTTTCCTTAGTGAAGCAGATCAGAAGATCCTGGCCTTGCAGTGTTCTGTGGGCTGGTTGTTGTTGGTTTTACACCCCCACAGCAGCTGCTAGCGAGATTGTTGAAACAGAGGAAAAGGCAAACCACTCCAGCATCTTTGCCAAGAAAACCCCATATGGGGTCAGACATATTGTTTTAAGATTTACTATGTTTTCCTGAAACAATTCTATGAAGTAGGCAGTGCATATATTATTATTCTCATTGTCGATGACTACTAAGGTCCCTTTCAGCTTAATATTTATGATTCTATGACAATTCTAAGTTGCACCCAGTCATTAGCAACCAAAACAATCCCATAACACTGCCACTCCAGCAACCTCACGACTGTCAGATAAAGATAAAGACCTACGATTTCATTGATATAGAGAACTGTCATGTAAAAAAAAAACCCTGCTACGAATGTAGTGATACCTTCTCTGTAGTTTATAACCTTCATGATTTGGCAAGAGCAGAGAAGTTAAGCTACTTGAGCAGGCTTACACTGCCAGTATAGGTTACAAGTTGTACTTGAATGCCTGTCTTCCTGTCTTCCAATTTGCTCTCCATCCGAAATGGCTTTGGTTTATAAATAAGTTTAAATATAAGAACAAAAAGCATGTAACATTTGTTTTTTTCAAATTGACAGAAAAGTGGCAGCTAATCATAACCAGAGGTGTAGAAAGGAGATCCATGCAGTCAGAAAGGTAAAATGTAAAAATGATCTAAAAAGAGTATTTTTCTGACAAAAGAATTGCATATTCTTAAGAGCATGTCACTATGATAGAATTAAGAGTGTGTGAATATGTCAGCAGTATCAATATATGAGAATGGGTAATAATAACTCAGTTTCAATCTTGTCATTAAAACCTATGTTGTTTTGACTTTTTTTCTATCCCATTAATTTTAACAAGCATATGCAAAACCCTACTATGTATAAAGTACTGTGATAGCACTGATGATGAAAAGGTAAAAAAAAAAACCAGAGAAATAGCTTCTGCCCTCAGAGTTTACATTCTATTTAAGCTACATCAGTGGAACCTGATGACACGTATATAGATAAGTATAAAACAAAATAATTTCTTCAAGATGGTGAAATCAATTACAAAGTGTGTGTTGGTAGGTATGAGGATGGGGTGTCTTGGAGAATTGGGGAAGTTTTCAATCAATCAGTCAAACCTTAAGTCCTACTGTGTGCCAGGTGCTGTGCTTAGAAGAGATGACAAATCTTCCTGCTTGACGATTTGATTCAGTGGAATTCCACAAACATTTATTTAGCCCCTATTACAAAATGAGAAAGCATTTGTAAATTGTTTAGCATAGCACTTGGTATATATTAGGTGCTAAATAAATGCTTTTCTACCTTCCTTCTTCCCTGTTACACAGAATGTAAGGAAAGATTTGGGTCAAATACAAATGACAATATAAGGCGAGAAACTGAGTTCAGGAGAAAATTACATTAAGAGATAATTGGTAACTTTGGAGAGAGAATTGTCAGTGGAGTAGTAGGTTTGGAAGTCTAAAAAGGGTTGAGAAATGAATGAGATGAGACTAATGCAAGGTATGAATATAGAAAGCTTTTATGAAAATATTTTAAAGATGATATGGGGAACTCGAGCATGTTTGAATATAGTAGCGAAAGAAACAGTTGATCAGGAGACACTGAATATTAAATTGAGTAATCAATTATTAAGGAGTTTCTTGGAGAACAGAGGGGATGAGATCAAGGACACCTGTACAGAGGTTGACTTTGGCAAGGAGGGTGGCCAACTCATTATCAGAGCCTAGAGAAAAAGAAGAGATAATTAGGAATGGTGGCAAAGTAGGCGAGAAAAGAGAAATCTAATTACTAATGGCTTTAAGTCACTCAGTAAAGTAAAAGTAGTCCACAGATAAAGCAGAGAGAAGAGAATGTACGAGGAGCTTAAGGAGAGGTTTATAATAGTTTCTATGGGGAGTATGGTAGTATTCAAATAGAGAATAATACAAGGAGTTGCCTTGTTCCAGGATCCATTAAGCATCATGTTGAAGTTTGCTAACATAAATTTGTAGCATAGGAAGTCAGGATGGTTATGTGACTACTGCCAGCTGAGTTCATCAGAATATGAGTAGAAGGAAAAGAGGTGTATGGTGGGAATAAACTAGGGCTAAGATTTAGCAAACAATAGAGTATAAAGAATATGGGGTAGTGTGGAACTGAACTTGTAACTATCGTGTTTAGATTAGAAAGGGAGGAATTTGAAATTAGAAGAGGGGCAATAGCCTAGAAAGTACTGAGAGGCGGTAAAATTGGAATTTTTGATGAGCACAAGGAAAAACTTAGGAGAAGTAATGTATAAGTATAAGTGGAATGATAAAAGATGTTATGGTTAAGTAATGTCAGAATTTTTTATAGAGGAAATAGAGCACTTGTATGGAATGTTGAGATTCAGGATGTAATATCCCTGAATCCATGTCTCCCGCTTCTGCTTCTGCTAAGGATTTCCAACAGCCAAATTGTCTTCTATTAATAACAATTCCATCTTAAGGGGAATACAATCTCTTATAAACAATTGCGAAAGTTTTTTGGTGTACAAACTAGAACTTACAATAGCCACTGAACCCTAAGAACAGTAGTTTCTCCTCTGGTTCCCAAATAAAATATTACAAAGTATTCCCTTTCAGAAGGAGGCCTCCGCTTTGTAACTCTCCCCCTGAAATGTGTTTGTTTCTGTTCACACCTTTTATCAATTAATACAAATGAATAGATGCATTTAATTTAAAAAAAAAGTTAATTTTAGTTTTGCATCATTAATTTAAATGCTGGGTATTTTTGAGGCCAAAATCTAAGCACACATAATTCATAAGCTTTACAAGGGGAATCTCTATTAATATTTGGATATTATTATATTTTTCACAAAAATATAATATATAATATAATATAATAGTATACTATACATTTCTTAAAATTTGTTTGATTAAGTTCTGGGGAAAAGAAGCAAGGAATTGCCATCAATTGTAGTAATTGTAGTATGTTGATTATCTCTAATTTCAAGTTTCATAAGTTTAAGAGCTTATGTGGAGAAAATAATATGAAAATTTGATTTATTTTAAATCTCAAGAGGAAGTGTTTTAGAATATTAATATTTACTTAATCAAAATATAAGTGATGAAGACTTAAGTATATTAAAAATTATCAAATCTATGGATGGGAGAAGAATTCATGACCAAACATGAGATAGGTTCACAGGAAGTAAAACAAGAAGTATTATTTAAAAAGAACTGGACTAGTTACAAGTGGCAAGTGTGAGGTATAACAGAGGAGCAGTCTATAGGCTTTACTTGTATTCCTTACTCAGGAGAAATAAAGAAAGTGGGTAGACCACCCTACAGTGAACTTACGAGATGTGGACAGTAGTCACACAGAAAGGGCATGCCTAACTAGCTTACCATTTCTATAACTGAAAAAAAACATACAGATCATTTAAACAGGAAAATTTCAGAGTTTTGTATAAGTATATTGTCCGTAGTAGTAATTGTTATTGTTGTAATAGTGGCAGTGGTGGTGGTGGTAGTAACAGTACTGGTGATGGTGGTATTAGTAGAGGTATTAGTAGTAGTATTAGTAACAGCAGCAGCAGCAGCAAGAATAGCATTAGCAATAGTAGTAATAGTGCTCATGTCTGTTTGAGTTTTCCCCAATATCTCATGTCTTCAATTCATAAGGCTATATTCGGTAATAGGTATACTTTTTTGGGGGGAAACGATAATGATTTTCTACTAATGCATGGTTAGTATTATTCAAAGTACAACTTAAATCTGAAAACTATATGCTAATGGAACTATTCAGGAAAGACAAGTTGCAATGAATTGAATGCAGTGTCCAAAGAGTGAAGTAAAATGAGTATCACTATGTAAGGAGATGAATTTTATCTTTAAATTTCTGCTTTTCAAAAATCACTTTGTCTAAACTTTAAATCAGGGTATCCAAATGGCAAAAAAAATTCCCACAAAATGGGTTAATTGTGTGGGTTTGCCTTTAGGGATCAACACAACTACCTGTACGATCAACAGATCTTGAAAGCAGTAAAAGTGCCAGAAGTCTGTAAGAAAATTATACTAGCACTCAAACGAGATAACTTGAAGGGTTACATTCCCCTGTTTGAACCTTAGAAATGGAGAGCACAGTAAGCTGGAGAAACTTTAATGCTGCACTATCCCTAGGGGATCCAAGATAGAGTTTCTTGCTACAACCCAGACAAAGCCCTCAACTCATTCTGAGGCTATCTGTGAATTGTGTTCGTGTTGAACGTGCTGACCTTCAAACACAACAATGATGATACTTGCTCTCCATCAGTAACACAGGTGCTTGGAATACTTTTATCCCCTTCACTGGGGTAGTATTTTTATTTAACCATACATACTCTTTTTGCCTGGTATACATCGCAAAAGGTCTAGTGAGGATTAATTGTTCTGCCTACTTTCTCTGCACCAAAGGATCATATTCACACCTTTAGCATCATGACTCCCATACTTGGAGGAAATTAACAAATCTGCCCAGGAAGTTCTGGATCCATCTTCATCACCATTTACTACCCAAGTGGCATCCTGTATTGATCAGAAAAGAAGTAAATGGGCATTTTAAATGCCTATTAGATGGTGTACTTTAGATTTAAATAACCCAAGATAGAGTTGATAGAAGAAAACCTATGGTTCAGCAAATGGAATTGATCACACATAAAAAATCCTCTGATTATTTGACTGAGGACCAGAAAGAAGTTTTTCTTATTTCCAGCACTGTTTCGGTACCACTCAGCAGCAAATAAATGAAACAAATCTTTAGCACAAAAAGAAACAGCTTGTGATCACTCCAATTATTCAAGGCTAATTATCCCAAAAGAATTATTACAATAAAAGCCTGTCTCCTAAAATGCACAGGATAAAGCATACTATCACCTTGTAAGGTGTTGTAAGGGTATGAACCATAAATCCTTACTAACTAGCCTAGAGACAGAATCTGATTAGAGAAACAATCTCTAGAATAAGAAATCGTATTTAAGACAGGGACTGGATTTCTGCCAGTTAGGTTTATTATCTATGTGCTAGGAGCAGGTGTGGGTCTATTGTTGCCAGATGGATGCCCTGACAGATAATCTCTTTTCTCATCAAGTAAGGTCTAAATTTTCTGTTTGCACAGGTTCTACAATTATATTATTATCAGGCTTACTTGATAAGTACTGACCAGTTGCATTTCACTCTATCCTCTGTCTTCTTTAAAAATAGGAATTGGGTGACCAACAATTTTTTTCACATGTTCTTCAATGTTCTAGTACACAAAGCTGGTCATTTTTTCACATTTCACATTTCTTCTTCTAAGGAAGATATTTTCATAAGTAATAAGAAGTTCTATCATAACACCTTTAGCATTTAGTAAACATTCATTCTAATTTCATTTCATTTGAACAGTTCTTAAATGCCTACTATGCAATAATAATAATAATAATAATAATAATACATATCTAAACTGTTACAAAATGCTTCCCACCCTCACAATAGCCCTGGGAGATAGTACACAATTATAAACTTCATTTTACAAATCTATAGCCCCTTGGTACTAACACATATATCTCAGTAGTCCAAAAAAGGCACCACAAGTTCATAGGTTCAAGGTATTGTGTGGGTACAATTTCAATCAAAGATATAGCTTACAAGCCCTCATCAAAACAAATAAAAGGCATAGCAAAAATGATAAAAAATAGACCCCTCTCCACACATGGAGTAACTTCTAAAGGTGATCACTTCAGACATAGAGAGAGGATATAACAGAGAGCTTATAAAATAAGGAGCTATGAAGGGCAAAACAGAAAATGAACATATATATCAGGAAACATATTTGTAGAAGTATATTTAAGGAACCTATGTGGGCATGGTACCCACATGCCAAACATGTACATAAGTAATATGTGGGTTTAGTAAGTGTTCAGTCAGGTCAACTATACTTCCAACATCTCCCTTCTCCGACACCATAAGGTATCCAAGGAGAACTAGGACTTCTGGTGTGAGGGTTTGCTGAGCCCCTTTCAGGGCTGCTGATCTATCTTTGTTTTCTACTTGCCACTCAACTCTTACAATTGGTTCTAACAAGCTATATCATGCACAGCAACCATACCTTGGTAAAATCATCTCGGCTGACTGGCTAAAAAAAGATTAAGGGTAACTGACAGATCTCAGACCAGGCAAGTTAGGCAGATGTATACCCTATGAACATGAAGACTTCCCCTGAGAACAATTTGTTCCAATGGTCATGAATGTTGGCTGACTTGAATGAATGTTGAGAGTGCTTAGAGCTTGGTCAGATATGAAAGGAGCCAAGGTAGGAGCCACTACATACTGAGCCATCACTGGTCATCTTAACTTTTGTCTTACCACTGGACTTTGATGACTCTAGAAGAGAGAATGAGGCTGATGACTTTGTGTAACCCTACATCATTTAAATCCAATTCATGCCTAAGTCAAGACATCACCCCCCTTGATGTTACAGGACCTCTTCAAAAATGAAGGTCAACATAAAAGAAGTGAGAAAAAGTTTTTACGTGTAGAGGAAGAGGAGGGGTGTCAGAGAGAGTGAGTAAACCTTACTCTCATCAGAAGTGGCTCAAAGAGGGAATAATATACACACTAAATTGGGTATAGGCATATAATTATCCCACAGGAAAGTAGTAGGGGAAGGGAATAAGAAAAGGGAGTAATAGAAGGGAAGGCAGATTGGGGAAGGGAGTAGTCAGAGCAAAACATTTTTGAGGAGGGACAGGGTGAAAAGAGAGAGAATAGAATAAACAGGGGAAAGGGGTGGAGGGAAATACAGTGAGTAATAGTAACAGTGAAAAAAATTGAAGCAAGTTTCTGTGATAAAGGCCTCATTTCTCAAACATATAGAATGATGAGTAAAATTTATAAAAATAAGAGCCATTTCCCAAATGATAAATGATCAAAAGACATGAAAAGTTTTAGATATGTAATCAAAGCTATCTATAACCATATGAAAAAATGCTCTAACTCACTATTAATTGCATTAATGCAAATTAAAACAATTATTAGGTACTAACTCAGAAAAGGAAAATGATAAATGTTGGAGCAGATTTGTGAAAAATAAGACTTTAATGTGCTGTTGGTGGGGTTGTGAAATTATTCAACCATTCTGTAGAGCAATTTTGAACTATGCCCAAAGGGCTATAAAACCATGAATACCCTTTGACCTAGCAATACTACTACTAAGTCTGTATCCCAAAAGTGGTAAAAAAGAAAGGGAAAAGGACCTGTGTGTGTACATACATATATGTATGTATACATATATGTGTATACATATATACGTGTGTATATATGTATAGATACATACATTGTGTATATATATATATATATATATATATATATATATATATATATATATATACTGTTTTTCTGGGAGCAAGGAATTGGAAATTGAGGGGATGCTGATCTATTGGGGAATGGGAATGGCTGAACAAATTGTGATATGTGATTGTGATGGAATACTATTGTGCTATAAAAAATGATAAGCAGTATGCTCTCAGAAAAATCTGGAAAGACTTATATGAGGTGATACAAAGTTAAATATATTGTCTACAAAGTAATAGCAATATTGTAAGATGACCAGCAGTGAATGACTTAGGTATTTTCAGCAATACAAGGATCCAAGACAACTCTGAAGGACTTATGATAAAAAATGCTATTTATCTTGGGAGAAAGAACTGCTAGGGTCTTAATACAATTGAGGCATATGTTTTTCACTTTATTTTTCTTGAGGTTTTTCTTTTTTGATCTATGTTTTATTTTACAACATGGCTATTATGGAAATGTTTTGCATGACTACATATGTATAACCCTTATTGAATTGCTTGCCTTCTAAATGGCCTTTTGGGTGGGGAGGGAAGAATGTAAAAATTTTCTCAAAGTTTTAAAAACAAATGTTTTAAATTGTTTTTTACATGTAACTGTTGAAAAATAAAATCCTAAATAAAAAAGAGAAAAGAAAAGAAATAAAGGACAAACAAGAACAACTTCCAGCATCCAAGGATTTGTAATGTCCACGGGTGATGTCATAATACCATTTCCTACTAGACATCAGCTATCTGTCCTCTTGTGGACCATTGCTGTTCTGTTGGTCTTATAGTTGTCATTTGGAGTATGGCCTCTGTTGAGTATCACTCTTCGCTACAAATTTCTGAACTTCCTGCCATCATAGCCACTAGCTGGCAATCTGTTTGCATCAGTTAGGATACACTAAGTGGAAAGTATTTCCCTCATAAGAGTAGACTAACAGCTGTTTATTCATATCAAGGCTATATGTGCAATCACTGTTAGCTAAGGAGTACAAGACAGAGAAAATAATTTTTTATTTTAATTCCATGTGACTTAAACTGAATCACAGTTTATTGTCCCAAACAGCTATTTGATTAAGGGTTAGAAATTCCTTTCAATTTTAATTTGTGCAGTTCCTTTGCCCTCAGCAAGCCATGTCGGCAGATATTGTCAAATGAATACTAGAAGGAAGGAAGGAAATAAACCAGCAAACAAATAGAAACAGGGGAAATAAGAGTTTACTGGAGTATTACTAAATATCTATCTGTATCTATCTACCTATTTTTCTATCTGTATCTCCATATCCATGTATTTATTTATCTATACATACATACATATACACATACATGCACACATATACACACACACATATATACATATATATGTATGTATAGTAAGAAGAGAACAGAAAGTTCACAAAGAAGCACAAACTGAACAGTTCTGAAGACTATAGTCTGAACTTAAAAAGGAAAGTTAACAGTACAAAATAGAGACATGCAATTTCACAATCAACTCTTACTGTTCCACTATGTATATGGAAACTCCCATTTTATTTAGCATTTGGAAAGTTCAGAATGAGCATAATTTTTAAAATAACACAAAAAAACACAAGAGCTATGTGAAATCCGGGTAATGAAGCCTGATTCACTCCTAGAACCCATTCTACATTGATATATTCACCTCCTCCCAACCAAAAACAAAATGAAAGCAAAGATAAAAGATGAAGAAAAACACGATTATCATTCCATGAAATAGAAGGAGTTCAAGCTGTCGTAAGAAGACCAGAATTGAACAAAATTTGATCACCAACTTCAGAAACTGAAAAAGGGAAAAGGGGAAAAGAAAACATAAGGGATTCAATGGAGCTAAACTGTTTACATCCCTACATGGGAAGATGATACCTGTAATTCTTAAAAATTGTACCACTAATAGTACAGCTAGAAAGACTATAAATAGACAGTAGATAGAGATATAAGGTGATTTGAGGGAACAACATAAAAAATAATTAAGGAATGAGAAAGAGGAGTACACTGAATGCAGAAGGAAGGACAAGGTAGAATAAAAGAAAGAGAACTTTTGGAACAAAGGAAAGTAAGATAAGTACAAATAAAATATACTGGAAAATGATATAGGAGATTTACCTGGAGGGTGGTAGATGAGTATGGGAATAAAAAAGAATCAACGTATATCTGTCACAATAAGCTTCAACCAGGAAAAGGTAATTCAATACCCTCTGTACCCCTGAGTGGAGGATGGTAAAACTATAAACTGAACCATTTAAGGAGATGTCTAGCACCAATTTTAGATCTCTGGTTTCTCCAGCAGCACTCATTTTAGACATCTCTGAATTGTTCACCATACCTTCTTTGCTCTCTCTCTTTCAACTTTCTTTTGTGTGATATCTTATCCCCAAATATCAAAAGCTCCTTGAAGACAGTGACTATCTTTTCATATAGGTATGTTCAGCACATAGGACAGTGCCAAGCACATAGTAGGTGCTTGAAAATGTTTATTAACTATTAAGAATTGGTATCTAAATTGGTCTGTGAAGGAAGGAAGGCATTTCAAGAGAGATGGGAAGCAGGGAACAGTAGGAGAAAAGATACAATGCCAGAAAATTATGATCTTTGTTCATTCTCCTATGTAACAATACACCTTATAAGATTGAGTCATCTTATGATTCTTATTAACAATTTATTAAAAATCCATGGCTAGGAGACATATACAAAATGCCATCCTAACTACATTTTAAAACTTTAATTTCATTTTATTTTCAGTTCCAACTACTCTCCTATCCTCTGTCATCTTCCCTACCCATTGAGGAGGTGAGAAATATGATAGCTATAATGAATATAAAGTCAGGTACAATATATTTCAACATTAACTATGTTCTGAAAAAAATGCAAGAAAAATAAAGGGAAAATGTGCTTCAATGTGCACTCTAAGACCATAAGTACTCTATCTAGGGGTGGACATAATTTTATATCATGTCATTTGTAACTGTGGTGAATCCTTATGTCTATCAGAGTTAAGTCTTTCACAGTTGATTATCTTCAAAATATTGCTGTTATTGCATGTATATTTTATCTGGTTCTGCTCACTCACTTTGCATTAGTTGGTATAAGGCTTCCCAGGATTTTCTGAAACCATACTGTTCATAACTTCTTTTTAAAATATACTTTTGGGGGTGGAGCCAAGATGTCAGCTGGAAAGCAGGGACTTGCATGAGCTCCCCCACCAGGTCCCTCCAAAAACCTACAAAAATGGCTCTGAACAGATTCTAGAACTGCAGAACCCACGAAATAGCAGAGGTAAGCAGGGCTCCAGCCCAGGACAGCCTGGATGGTCACTGGGTAAGGTGTATCGCACATGGAGCTGGGAGCAGAGGGGAGCAGAGCCCAGCATGAGCCATGCCTGCACCAACCAGACCAGGAGCTGGGTGGAACAGGACCTAATGTCCTGAATCAGTGAGCTGTGGCAGTTACCAGACTTCTCAACCTACAAACACCGAAGACAACAGAGAAGGTTAGCGGGAAAAGCTGCGGGGGACAGAGTGAAAGGAGTTCTCCGTTTAGCCACCAAACCGGGGGCAGCAGGGATGATGCAGATAAAGAACTATAGCTGCAGTTGCTTCTTGCCCCAGGCCCACCTGGTGGGAGGAATTAAGTGGCGGATCAGAGCAGGAGTACAGAGCCTGCTTAAGATCTGAGTCCAGTCGGGGTTGGCGGTTCTTGGGGGAGGAGAAGCACTGGTGTGGCAGAGCTGGCTTATAGAAATAGCTCTGAAAACAACAGCACAGCTACTCAAGCTTGAAACAAAGTACTCTCTACTCTACAAGCAGTCATGCCCCGATGAAAAACTCAAGGGTCAAGTAGTTGGCTGGGAACATGGCCAGGCAGTGAAAAAGGACTCAGATTCAGACTCAGACTTTGGAATCTTTCTTTGGTGACAAAGAAGACCAAAACATACAGCCAGAAGAAGTCAACAAAGTCAAAGAGCCTACATCAAAAGCCTCCAAGAAAAAACATTAAATGGTCTCAGGCCATGAAAGAGCTCAAAAAGAATTTGGAAAAGCAAGTTAGAGAAGTAGAGGAAAGTTTGGGAAGAGAAATGAGAATGATGCGAGAAAATCATGAAAAAGAAGTCAATGACTTGCTAAAGGAGACCCAAAAAAATACTGAAGAAAACAACACTTTAAAAAATAGACTAACTCAAATGGCAAAAGAGCTCCAAAAAGCCAATGAGGAGAAGAATGCCTTGAAAGGCAGAATTAGCCAAATGGAAAAGGAGGTCCAAAAGACCACTGAAGAAAATACTACCTTAACAATTAGATTGGAGAAAGTGGAAGCTAGTGACTTTATGAGAAATCAAGATATTATAAAACAGAACCAAAGGAATGAGAAAGTGGAAGACAATGTGAACAATATCATTGGAAAAACCACTGACCTGGAAAATAGATCCAGGAGAGAGAATTTAAAAATTATTGGACTACCTGAAAGCCATGAACAAAAAAAGAGCCTAGACATCACCTTTCAAGAAATTATCAAGGAGAACTGCCCTCATATTCTAGAGCCAGAGGGCAAAATAGAAATTGAAAGAAGCCATCAATCACCTCCTGAAAAAGATCCCAAAAAGAAAACTCCTAGGAATATTGTTTCTAAATTCCAGAGCTCCCAGATCAAGGAGAAAATACTGCAAGCAGCCAGAAAGAAACAATTTGAGTATTGTGGAAACACAATCAGAATAACACAAGGTCTAGCAGCTTCTACATTAAGGGATAGAAGGGCTTGGAATACAATACTCCAGAAGTCAATGGAGCTAGGATTAAAACCAAGAATCACCTACCCAGCAAAACTGAGTATCATGCTCCAAGACAAAATATGGATTTTCAATAAAATAGAGGACTTTCAAGCTTTCTCAGTGAAAAGACCAGAGCTGAATAGGAAATTTGACTTTCAAACACAAGAATCAAGAGAAGCATGAGAAGGTAAACAAGAAAGAGAAATCACAAGGGACTTACTAAAGTTGAACTGTTTTGTTTACATTCCTACATGGAAAGATGATGTGTATGATTCATGAGACCACAGTATTAGGGTAGCTGAAGGGAATATACATGCATACATACATACATGCATACATACATACATATTATATATATATATATATATTATATATATATATATATATATATATATATATATACAGAGAGAGAGAGAGAGAGAGAGAGAGAGAGAGAGAGAGAGACAGAGGGCATAGAGTGAGTTGAATATGAAGGGATGATATCTAAAAAAATAAAATCGAATTAAGGGATGAGAGAGGAATATATTGAGAGAGGGAGAAAGGGAGAGATAGAATGGGGTAAATTCGCTTGAATAAAAGTGGCAAGAATAAACAGTTCTGTAGGAAGGCAAGAGGGGGTAGGTGAGGAAGAATGAGTAAATCTTGCTCTCATTGGATTTGACCTGAGGAGGGAATACCATACACACTCAGTTAGGTATCTTACCCCACAGGAAAGAAGGAGGAAGAAGATAAAAAAGGGGGGATGACAGAAGAGAGGGCAGATAGGGGGAGGAGGTAATCAAAAACAAACACTTTCAAAAAGGGACAGGGTCAAGGGAGAAAATTCAGTAAAGGGGGATAGGTTAGGAAGGAGCAAAATATAGTTAGTCTTCTGCAACTTGAGTATTATGGAAGGGTTTTACATAATGATACATCTGTGACCTATGTTGAATTACTTGCCTTCTTAGGGAGGGTTAGTGGGGAGGGAAGAGGGGAGAGAATTTGGAACTCAAAGTTTTAAAAACAGTGGTTCAAAAAAAAGTTTTTGCATGCAACTAGGAAATAAGATACACAGGCAATGGGGCATAGAAATTTATCTTGCCCTACAAGAAAGTAAGGGAAAAGGGGATGGGAGGGCAGTGGGGTGACAGAAGAGAGGTCTGACTGGGGAACGGGGTAACCAGAATATATGCCATCTTGGAGTGGGTGGGAGGGTAGAAATGGGGAGAAAATTTGTAATTTAAACTCTTGTGAAAATCAATGTTGAAAACTCAATATATTAAATAAATTAAATAAATAAAATTAAAAAATAAAATAAAATATACTTTTACTTATTTCATTCAGTAATTTCCAATTATAGGTAAAAATTAATATTCTTTTTAAATTTTGAGTTCCTAATTCTCTCCTTCTCTCTCCTACCTCCCTACTTCTTGAGAAGGCAAATAATTTGTTATAAATTATTCATGTGAAGTCATGCAAAACATATTTCCATACTAGCATATTACAAAAGAAAACAGACAAATAAAAACAAGAAAAATAAAGTATAAAAAATGTGCTTCAATATGAATACAGAGTTCATCAGTTGTTTCACTGGCGATGGATAGCCTTTTACACCATGGGTACTTTGGAATTGTGTTGGATCATTGTCTTAATCAAAGTAGCCAAGTCTTTCATTGTTGATCATGCTTACAATATTGCTATTAATGCGTACAATATTCTCTTTGTTCTGCTCACTTCATTTCACATGAGTTCACATTAAGCCTCCCCAGGTTTTTCTGAAACCATCCTGCTTATCATTCCTTATAGCACAATAGTGATCCATCATAATCGCATACACAGCATGTTCAGCCATCCCCCAAATGAAGGTCATCTCTTTGATTTCTAATTCTTTGCTACCACAAAAAGATCTACTACAAATATTTTTGTACAAATAGGTCTTTTTCACTTTTCTTTTCTCTCTTTGGGATATAGGTATAGTAGTAGTATTCTTGTTTCAAAGGCTATGAAGATTTATAGGTGTTTGGGCAGAATTACTAATTATTCTCCAGAAGGGTTGGACTGGTTTGCAACACCAACAATACTTTTTCTACATATTTTCCCTTTATCCCTCCAGCATGTGTCATTTTCCTTTTCTATTATATTAGCCAATCAGATAAGTTTGGAGTGGTACCTCAGAATTGTTTTAATTTGTATTTTTCTAATCAATAGTGATTTAGAACATTTTTATGTGACTATTGATAGCTTTGATTTCTTCAACTAAAAATTGCCTGTTCATATTCTTTGGCCATTTAGCAACTTAAAGAATGGCTCTTATTTTCATAAATTTGGCTCAGCTCCCTATATATTTGAGAAATGGGAACTTTATCAAAGAAACTTGTAAATAAATTTCTCCCAATTTCCTGAATTCCTTTTAACTTTGGATAGAATTGTCATTTTATTGTATTGGCTCAGCCTCCCCATGAGCAATTAATGTTTCTCCAGTTGTTTAGATCTGTCTCTCTTTATGTAAAAAATATCCTGCAATTGTGTTCAAGTAGTCCCTGGGTTTGTCTTTGCAGGTAGAATTCCAAGTATTCTATATTGTCTACAGTTATTTTAAATGGAATTTCTCTTTCTATCTCTTGCTGGTGGGTTTTGTTGGAAGTATATAAAATCGCTCATGATTTCTGTGGGTTTCTTTTATATGCTGCAACTCTGCTGAAGCTGTTAGTTGTTTCAACTAGTTTTTTAGTTGATTTTCTAGGATATTCTAAGTATACTATCACATGGTCTATAAAGAATGATAAAGGATGCATAGTGCCTAGCCTAAGAATCTGGTGGCCCCGGATCTCTGGGAGGGCGGGGGCTGGAGCTGGACCCCTAGATTGTGAGTCCGAACCCCCACTAACCCGAGAAGCCCGTGGGGCCGGGGCGGATCTTGGCCTTGGGATTCCATCGCGGCCTTCAATGCCCCTTGCGTGGTTCCGACCTTCCACCGTCCCCACCCTGTTTCCCGCGGGTTCTCAAGGGTCCGGGAGATACCCTCATCCAGCCCCCACGTTTGACAGATGAGGACACTGAGTACCGGAGGGGCTGCTAAGGCCCCACTAAGGCGAGAAGTAGGGTCGGGATGGTGGCCCCGGGTTCCGTGACTGGCCCCGATGCTGACCTGCGCTCGGAGAGCCTCTCGTTAGGGGCTGAAGGAGGCCTCTGTCCTGATCCCAAGGTGAGATGGAGGCCACGCTGCCCGCGATGCTGGAGGCGGTGCTGGGCGAGATCGCGAGCACGTGCGGGGAAGCGGCTCCAGTACCCGATGAACTCCCGTTGGCGCTGGAATTTATATTTGAGCCATCTGTCGTCCAGGCCTTGGATCTTGTCTATCGACGTTTCGTCACCCGCATCTCCTCCCCGTAGTGAAAGAACCGTATACCAGGTGCTCGGCAGTTCCAGGAAGGCATACGTGTGTTTTGCCTCTTTCACTACTGCTCGTGCCCGGCCCTCGCGTTCTCTGTGCTGCGGCAGAGTGACAGCCTGCTGGGCAAGCACCTCCTGGCCACCTACCTCAGCCTGGCCGTGGATCTGTGCCAGGACCTGCATGTTACTAACGAGCAGCTGTCTGGCCTCCTGTTAGCAAAAGAGGATCAAGAGCAGGCCTAGCAGGAGCCCTCGATGCCTCTGCACATCACCTGGCAGGGGCTATTTCCCTCTTCTCTTTACTGGAAGCAGATAGGCTAGACTGAAGGAATAAATGAGCAGTTATTAAACGCTTATGGTATGCCTAGCACTGTGATGATGCCCTCACTTGCTCATTTAACCATGTGTTGTCTACTTAGAAGGAAAATGGCACCTTTCCTCCTGTCAAAAGGGGTTACAGAATTACAGAATGTGCCTGTGAATTCTTTAGCAAAATCGACTGTAGTAGCTGATCTTTTTGTTGTTGTTGTTTGTTTGTTTCATTTTGTTTTTTTAAAGGGGAAAAATCCTATCAGTTGGCATTACGCAGAGTTCAGTTGGAGCCAGCTAAGTGGCTCAATGGATAGAGTGCCAGGCCTCAAGTCAGGAAGACCTGAGTTCAAATCCAGCCTCAGACACTTACTAGCTGTGTGACTAGCCAAGTCATTTAACCCTATTTGCCTCAGTTTCTTCATCTGTAAAATGAACTAGAAAAGGAAATTGCCAGGAAGAACCCCAAATGGGGTCACAGTGAGACACAACTGAACAGGAATAACAATGTTTTGATTAGTGGAAACTGTGGAGTAAGGAAGGAGGGAGGCTTTTTCTTTCATAGTCACATGTTCATCTCCAAAGGGATGAGGAAAAGGTCTTTCCCAATCTGGAATCAGAAAGTCTGCATTCAGCTTCCATCCTCACTGTTTATTAGCTTTGTGACCTTAGGCTGCTGGACTTTTAAAGCCTCTGTTTCCTTTTCTGAAAAATGGGGATAATAGTGCTTATGCTGTCTATCCCCCAACTGAGATTAACTTATGTAAGTCACTTTAATGGAAAGCTTTTATCAGCTGTCAGAGCAGAAGGCTACTCCTGGGAAAAGGGATCCCAAGGGAATCCAAGGCAAACATGGCTGATGCCTTGGGAATGAGCCAGAAGCAAGTAACACAGGTAACTCTGGAAGGCAGTGGTGGATAGAGAACTGGCCTCAGCGCAAGGAATGCCTGGATTCACTGCCACATCCTGGCTGTGTGATTCCAGGAAAGGAATTTTACCTGAGGGTCCCAGGCAAGTCTATAAAGACTCCCTGTTTCAGAAGGGCTGATCTGCATTTATTGGGGTTTTCTGAAATGTTGGGAGCTCCTTACACCATGGAAACCACAGATCTGATCCCTTCCGTGGTGGTCCCCACTGCCTCTGCCACTGGTCCCCAAGCAAAACAAAACAAAAAACCCCAAAGGGGACAGTGGGCTGAGGGCCAGGTACAGTACTCTAAGAAATCCAGGAAAGACTGAGCCTTTTTCAGGTAAGGGGGAATCCTAGTCAAGGTCGTGTCTTTGAAAGAAACAAGTAATTTCATTAGAAAGAAGTTGGGATGGGGAGATGCCCACTATGGGTATGGGGGACAACCTGAGCGGAGGCCTGGGAGGAACAGGCCTGGGGCACAGAGACACCCAGCCAGTGGGCCCGCCTGCATGTGAAGCCATGAAAGCCACTGGTGGGATCTTTCCTGGTAACAAATGGACAATTTCAGACCTGGTCCTGAGGTTTCTCGAGGTGAGGAATGTTGGACAACATCCCACTAGTCCAGTTCCCCTCCCCAGGAAAGTGAGAAAGCCAGAGACAGTTCTGGATGGAGTTAGCTACATTAAATTTCTTATCCAAAAAAAAGAATGATAATTTTGTTTCCTCATTCTGTTTATCCACATCTCTCTTTTTATCCTGTACCTCCTGGAAAGTTTGTTTTGCTTCTGACCAGTGCCTTCTTATAACTGCCTTCCTCTTTATCACCCCCTCTTTCTCTTATTCTCTTCCCTTCCTACTTCTGTGTTGGGTTATCTTTCTATTACCAATTAAGTACATATGTGTATTTTTTTCTCTTTTTGAACCAATTTAGCTATGAGGTTCAAGCATTGTCTCCCCACCACCACTATTTTCCCCTTCAACTGCAAAAAATCTTACTTTTGGAATTATCCCCCCCCCCACCAAAGTATTGAAACTATGCATATGCTTTGACCCAGCAATACTGCTGCCAGACATACTCAAAAAGGATCAAAGAAAAAGAAAAAGGACTGATATTTATAGGAATATTTGTAATAGCTCTTTTTGTTGCAGCAAAGAATTAAAACCTGAGGGAATACCCATCAAGTGGGAAATGGCTAAACAACTTACAGTAAATATGAATGTAGTATAATATTTTGGTCCTTTAAGGAATGATGAAGTGATGATTTTAGAAAAACCTGGGAATGTATATACACATATATACATATATATAATATATACATACACATATACACACACATACATACATACACAAAACCACACACACACACATACACACACACACACACACACACACACACACACACACACATATATATATGAACTGATGCAGTACAGTACCAGGTAAAAAATGTAAACAGTAATAGCTAAATTGTAAAGATGGTTGGTTGTTATCCTTCATTCTTGAAGAGGACCAAAATGACATCACTATGCTTGAGTCAAGATTCAATGTATCCGACTGTGGCTGATCAGGCCAAAATGAGCTTGGAACGCTCTACCATAGGTTGGGCACAAATAGTCCATGTGAGCATTTGGGGTGGATATTGCAAACTTGCACATCCTGTGTTTCCTTTGAGCTTTTTCAACTCTGCTTTGCTCATAGTGCCCAGCACCTTCTCTGACATGAGAATGTTATGCTGAGAGGTCCTGTGCCAATGTCTCCCCTGTCACAAAATCGATTCCAAAGTTTTTGAGAGAGACCTTGAAAGTATCCTTGTATCATTTCTTCCGACCACCATATGAAGACTTGCCCAGTATGCGTTCTCCATAAAATAGTTTGTTTGGGTTGTTTTATTTTTGGCAAGCATATGTTTTGCATTCGAACAATGTGGCCAGCCCATCAGAGCTGTGCTCTCTGAAGCAGAGTTTGAATGCTTGGCAGTTTAGTTCGAATAAGGACTTCAGTGTCTGGTACCTGATCCTGCCAGGTGATCTTCAGAATCTTCCTAAGACAATTCAAATGGAAATGATTCAGTTTCCTGGCATGGCGCTGATAGACTGTCCAGGTTTCACAGGCATACAACAATGAGGTCAGCACCATAGTTCTGTGGATCTTCAGGTTGGTAATCAGTCTAACACCTCTTCCTCCATACTTTCCTTAAGAGCCTGCCAAACGCTGAGCTAGCTCTGGCAATGTGTACATCAACCTAAGTATCAATGTGTACATCCCTGGAAAGTTTACTACAAAGGTAAGTGAACTTATCCACAGCATTCAGAACTTCTCCATTTGCTGTAACTGATGGTTCCACATATGGATGGTGTGGTGGTGGCTGGACCATCTGCATTTTCTTAGTGTTAATTGTTAGGCCAAAATTAGCACAAGCAGCCGAGAATTGATCCATACTTCATTGCATCTCCGCTTCAGAGGCTGCATTGAGTGCATGATCATCTGCAAACAGAAAATTATGCACCAACACACCCTACACTTTGTTCTTGGCTTGTAGCCTTTTCAAGTTGAAGAATTTACCATCAGTGTGATAGCTGACCTTGATGCCGTGTTCATCCTCACTGAAAGCATTTGACAACACGGCTCAAAACATCATGTTAAAAAGCACGGGAGCAAGCACACAGCCTTGTTTCACTCCACTGGTGACTGGGAAGGCATGAGAGCATTGTCCATTATCTAGGACCCAGCCAAGCAGGCCATCATGAAATTGACTTACAATACTGATGAACATCTCCGGGCAACCAAATTTTGACATAATTTTCCATAAGCCCTCATGACTAACAGTATCAAAGGCCTTGGTCAGATCTGCAAACATTGCATACAGACCTTTGTCTCAACCATCTTCCAGATGAAGGATCAACCTATTAAAGAGGACTCTGGCAAGAATCTTGCCAGCAATGACTAAGAGAGAACGCCTCCTGAGATTGTCACAAGACAATCTATTTTCTTTACCTTTATACAGATAGACAATGGAGGCATCCTTGAACTCTTAGGGGATAACCTCCTCTTTGATCTACCCTGATGCCAAAAGACTCCTCACAAAAATTCTATCCACTCTAGATAGAGAATCAATAGATTCAGAGTGCTGATTGAAATATTTTTTTCTTTCTTGATTATTCTCTCTCTCTCTCTCTCTCTCTCTCTCTCTCTCTCTCTCTCTCTTTCTCTCTCTCTCTCTCTCTTCCTTCCTTCTTTCCTTTCTTTCTTTCTTGAACATGGATAATACCAAATATGCCTTGCTTCATTTCATATGTATGATGAGTATCATATTTCGTGCCTTCTCAGTGGATGGAGGAGGCGGTAGAAGGAGGGAGAAAATTTGGAGCCACAATTTAAAATAAAATTTATTTTTTAAAATGATGTAGCCACTTATTTTCTCATACTATGCTGCAAAGCGGGTTTATTATTCTACTCAAATCACTAACAAAGTTTTCATCTTATGTTATTATTGTTACTATTGGCAGGTCAAATGTCATATCAATGTGAAATTCTATGTTTAAAACAGCTAAATATTCCTTCATGCTGACATAAAAAACACCTGAAACACCCTGGATTCTTCATTACTCAAAATTAAATTATACCTCCTTATCTTTCTTTGAGGATAGAATTAGATTTTTTAACATCTTTGCAAATGTTAAAGCCCCATATAAATACTAGCTATTATCGTTACAACTACTACTAATACTAATAATAATATTTGCAGTAAAGATTGTGGTGGCAAATTCAGTAGATGTGAATGGTAAGACAAGGCATGATAGTAATATGCTAACCACTGGGAATACAAAAAAGAGGCAAAAAGATAGTCCCTGCATTCAAGTAGCACATAATTTGGAGGAGACTACATATTCAAACATATTCAAAATACATATGTATACACACATATATGCAAACATAGGTATATATGTATATGTACATACATATGTACATACTGTATATGATAAACAGGAAATAACAAGGGGAAGGCACTAGAATTAATAAGGGTTGGGAAAGGTTTCCTATAAAATATAAAATTTTAGCTGGTACTTTAAAATAATCCAGGAAAGTAAGTAGGCAGAGTTAAGGAGGTAAGACATTCTAGGCATGGGGGACAGCCAGAGAAATTGTTGTTGTATTTGTCCTTCCTTTTTAGAGAGGACCATGACATCAGGAAAATGGTGACATGACTTGCAATGGACTTTGATTGGAGTGAGAGATGGCTGTGCAAGGTAACCAGCCTCACTTCCTCCTCCAGAGCCATCTGGGTCCACTGGCCTGATATCCATCAAGACAAGTGGAGATGGCCCAGGATGCAGTAGGAGACCCCGGCCATTTTAGGCTAAGGCCTTTTCAGGTTCTTGCTTTGAGTGAGGTAATACCCATTCAGTGAATAGGACACTTTAAGAAGTGAGTCAAGGGATGACCCCTTTAATTGGAAAAAAGAAAAAGAAGAGAAAAAAATCAAACTGGGAGGGAAAGACCCTCAGTGTTGCCAGTTAGAAGAGAAACAGTTACCATTGACATTCACCCTGAGCCAGGAAGGCCCCAAATATAGCCATTAAGTGGAGCTTGGGCAGGGAAATATAGGGGTCCAATCTATGAGCTTCATAGGTTTGGCCTATGAGAAGAGAGAGAGAGAGACAGAGACAGAGACAGAGAAAGAGACAGAGAAAGACAGAGACCGAGAGAGAGACAGAGAGACAGAGAGAGAGGAAGAAAGGAAAGAAGAAAGGAAGGAAGCAATCTAGCCAGTTCAGCCAGAGAAAATGCCATTTTTTCTTCCCTACCTCTTTTCCATTCCTCCTTACATTCTTCTATTCCTTCCTTGCCTCATTCCTCCTTTTTGCCTCCTTCCTCCCTTTCATTCTTGCCTCTTTCCTTCCTCCTTTCCCTTCCTCCTACCTCCATTTTTTTTCCTTTCTTCCTCCCTTCCTTTCTATTTCTTCCCCACCTTCCTCTTTCCTTCTTTCCTTCCTATGGTCCAGAGGTCTGCAAATACTAGAAGCCCAGAGATTAAAAGATCTTCTAGTAATTAGTTCTGTTCTGTTCTAACTTGGAAGTCAAGATCAATCAACTGATATGTATTTACTCATGCCTAGTGTGTTCTAGGCACTGGTGATACATAAGTAAAAACGAAACAGTCAAGGTGATTCACCAGATTTCTGTAGAGGATGTTTATAGAAGTAACTCAAAATTTTCTAGCAGTCCACACAATATTTTTAAGTATTATAATGACAGAAAAATCAGCTCTACATCTTTAAGAAACAAAAGTCAAGAGAGTTGTCACAGTTTAATTTAAAACACCAAGCATTTAATAAACTTCCACTTGTGCAAAGCACAAAGTATGGGGTGTGTATGGGAGAGGTAAGGTTCGAGGAAGGGTAGTTACAAAGACAAAAATAAAACAACCCCTCCCCTGAAGTAGTTTATATTCTTTTGAGAAGCTGCAGTAAGTATACAGATACATAAATTTAGAAGATAATATGTTTATAGGGGGAATATAAAGACAAGATCAATAAGGAAAAGATCTACTATCAAAAGTAGAATCTGAGCTGGATCTTGGAAAAAAACAACAACTGGAGATTGATTCCAAGGGGTACAAGTAAAGGGGAATTGGCCTTAGCATAAATATGGAAGGAAATGGAATGTCATGGACAGGTACACACACATGTGCTTGTGCATAAACACATGCACACACACACACACACACACACACACACACACACACACAACCCACTATCCTGAAAAGTGAATCACGTATGGCAAATTGCCATTTCATAGAGTGAAGAACTTCTTTTTGGATTTTTTTTTGGGAGGACCACGGTTTCATTCAAGAATCTTGAGTCTCAGCTGTTAGACACATTGGCCCAGGGAGGGGTTAAGGTAAATACAGTTGACTCAACTCTTCCCTACCAGAAAAATCTTAGGATTTTTTAAGCAAATGAAAAATACAATGTCATGATAAGCTAAATACAAGTCAATAAATGACCAATAAATAAAATCAATATAAATTATAGTCAATAAATAACTTTGAGAAAGAGGGAGACAAGCTAATAAAAATTTCCAAGCAAAATGACTTTTGGATTAATTTCTAGCTCAAAATAAGCGTAGAAATCTATCATCAGGTGTAAGATATTATGCAGCTGCAGAACCTGAGGCCCAAGGAAATTAACTCACTTGATTAGTGTTGTCACACAATTGATAATTAAGTGGTTGAAACCAAGTTCTGTGGAATCCCAACCCACCCCCATCCCCCACACACATAACAAGTGTTCTTTCTACTGTACCACACATACAGAAATGGAAACTTGGGCTCAGAGAGAGCAATAATATGCCCAAAGACAAACAGGCTAATAAGTGCCAAAGCTTATCTTTTAAAGTTAAATATGGGGGAAAATCATCTGAGTTTTCTAAAGAACAGTTAAAGAATCAGTGAATGTATTTTAATACGTTTCAGATATTTAAGAAATGCATGTAATGCTTGGCAAATGTACATATCAGTGAAGCGCTCAATCTTCTTCACATTGAATCTGAATATTAATTTCATTAATACTCATATATCCTTTCAGCGTACTGATCTCAGTGAGGGGTCAATGGAAGAAGCAATTTAAAGATGTACTTTGCAAAGGGAAATAGAGACATAGGCTCCAGAAAGCATAGCCTATGTGATTAAGATTACATTAAAAAGGAAAATAGTCTATAAGACAATTACTTGCTTTGTAAAAAGAAGGAAGGGAATAATGCCTCATTTCTTCTGGTTATCCTTTTTTACTTAGATAGTGCCACTGGTTATAGTTCTTATAGACCTTAGACACTTTACATTATGAGGAAGTGTACACTCTAAGGATCTATTTAAAAGCTTTAATAAATAAAGCCTCCTTATGCCTAGAAATATGCCTATATCCCCAACCTAATCTGAGTCAGGCACAGTCATCTAAAATGCCCCTAGTTTCAATGAAAACTAGCAGGACAGCCTAAAGAGGTTCCAGGTAACATTGCTTGATACATTTAGACCATTCAGGAAAAGAATGTTTAAAATAAAAAGTATCTCCAAATCATAATAGGAAATAGAGAGAAAATGGGTTCTATTCAGGGCTTTACAGAAAGACAAAACAACACTTCAGAAAAAGTGCATCAAGTATGCCATTTTATAGATCCAGAACTCCTTTGTGGATTTTATTTAGGTTGCAGCCATATCTTGAGTCTCAGGTGTTAGACACATCAGCCCGGGGGAAGTTCAGGTGCATGTAGCTGAGTCACCTCTTCTCTAACACAAAATCTTATGACTTTTTAAGCAATTAAAGAATACAATATTATGATAAGCTAAATACTAGTCAACAAATGGCCAATAAATAAGGGCAATGTAAATTATAATAACTCTGACTACTAATGCATCTGACTATTTAGAAAGGTGTTAATAAATGTCCAATAAAGTTCTGACTTTGCTGTTCATTCAAATTAGGACAATTGCCTAAGATAGGGTACCAGCTTGGAAGAAAGCTGTTATTTAGGTTCCTACCAAACAACTTTGACAAGAATCCCCTGCCCCCACCCTAAAAAAAAAGGTATAAATTATAGCAAGAGTTCCATTTCATTTGGCTGATTTTAACATAAAGATTTTGCTTTTAAAACTGCATTTTGCTGAGAAACAAAAAGAGATTGCTTGGAGAAGGATACCTGTGTTCCTGAGCTGGTACTTATAGGACTAAAATGTGTCATTTTCAGAGGTAGTGTTTAAATTTCCACAGAGAGCAGAGAAATGAATTAAAGGCCTCATCAGGGAACTGTTTGTGAAAACCAGTGCTTTGGCAACACACTGTGGGGCTGATTTGGGAATCATAGAATTGGAAGATATATCCGAGTGTGTGATTATGATTAATTTGTATGTTTACAGGATGGCAGCATTTTTATTTATCATTTTGGATGATGATTCAAAGGAATGCATTTTGGATTTATTAGTTATTACCATATTTGAAAAGGCAGTCACATAAAAAATAGCCAGTTGTGGAAGAAAAGAACTATGTAACTCTCAAATAATAAACTCCGGTTAAGGTAATAGAAAGGTATATGGATACTAGTATTTGAAATAAAATGAATTGAAACAATGTGGTTGAAATGAAAAAGATTTCATAATATTCAATCCCATTTTGTCCCTTGCTACTTCAATTGCTAGTGTTCTTTTGGACTTCTGGGGAATTTCTAGTGACCTATTTAAGGGATGATTCCTTGGTACCTTCAAATTTTTATTGGCTCCAGCACAGATTTCCTCTGTGTTTACTTGATCTCCACAACTACTCTTCCCATTTTCAGTTTCTTCAATGCTATTTCCTTTCTGTCATTCATTACATAAAGAACTATCCTATTAGAGTTCAAATATGGAGACTCAACTCTCCTTGATTATTTTTCTTTAATATGCAAATCTTTACAGATCTTTGACATTTTATGTCTTTATAGTCTTTCTTATCTTTTATCCTTATATGCTTTCTGGATAATTGCAGTTTTATCATTAGATGAAAATGACTTTGCCTCTTCAAAGAGCATCTGTGAGCCCTCTTTTTTTGTCAACAATTTAGTATTGTATCTTCATTTCATTTACAACAATACTTTCAAGATGAAATAGATTGCATTATTCCCAGACCATGTCTGGTCAGAATTCTTCGGACAAGGGTCTCACATTTAAGGCACTGAGAGCTAACTTAAAGTTTATAGATAGTCAATAAGTCAGTCAGTAAATATCAAGTTGCTACTCTCTGCCAGTCATTACGTTAAGTACTAGGGATACTAACCAAAGAAGAAAAATCCAATGGAGAAAAAACAATACACAAAAGGAAGCTGAAAAGCAGGGGGAAAGGAAAGGTCAGTGGTAGGACATGGTAAAAAATGGTCAAAGTGTAGCTGGTGGGAAAGGAAAAGATAGATGCTCTAGTTGACCCATCTAAATGGAGGTTTGGGGAGCAGCTCTCTGTTCCCCTCTCCATTCAGAGGAGTCCAAAGCAGAAGTTATCGATGAGGTGTAAGTGCCAAGGCTGATGTGATCTTGCATTGCATGATGATGATGTTCCAGGGAGCATAGTGAAGAAATACAAAGAAACAAGCCTAGTAGAAAATGGAAATTTATATAAGCCATTTAATTCCTAGTATACTCTGCCCCTCTTTCTGTCATTACCTTTGTCAACAAAGGAGCATGAAGGCCTTACCCAGGATAAGGGGCATTATTATCAGTTACTATTATTTTGTTTGTATGTGTGTGATCCACTCACGTGGCAAGTGTGTTCATCACTGAATAGTCATTTTTCTAGCAATATGCCTTTCTATGCTGAGAGAGTAGTTAAGTAAGTACTTTGTACTAAGAAAGTAGATAAGTTAGAGGAGCTATACTCAAAGCCTTCTATATATGATAAAACTTCATATAATCTGTGATTCACTGGCATAGTCTTTGACAATCCAGGATTACCATCACACCCAGATGAGTTACCAGAGTAGGACTTTACGAAGGTATGAAAATTATGCTTCAATTATTGTAAGCTAAAAATTATTTGGATAAATTAAGATATTAGGTCATACCCATATTTGGCTTACAGCCCACTAAAACCTCATTATCTTACCTACATAAGCTACTATCTAGCAATGTGTTTTCATCCTAGATTGAGTTATTGATTTTTAAAATCAAATATTGATTTACCCCAATTGATTACTTTAGCAATTATTTGTGTCCACTATGTACAAGGTACTATGCTTGGGTATAGTTAAAGGTGGGTAGTTAGAAAGAACAAGACCTTTTTGTGACTTTTTTTCATCTGTATTCAATAGTCATTAAACATTTATTAAGTACCTACTCTGTTCCATACATTGTGTTAAGTGCTGGTGATACAAATAAAAGGTCAGTCCTTGCTCTCAGGGAGCTTACAATTTAATAAAGTAAAACAACACACGAAAGGAAGCTAAAAAGGTAAGGCAGAGAAGATAACTGATTCAGGGGCATGGTGGAGAAGTCAAAGAAGTTTCAAATTAGTACAGCCAGGTGGAAAATGAGCTAATATCTGTAACATGAAAAGACTATGCTGGATAACCTATGAGGTTCCATCAGTGTTCCAAAGTTTCAGTCTTTAGTCAAAGTGAGCTTAAAATCTAGTCAGGCATAAGACATATAGCTAAGTCACTATAATACAAGTTATAATGTGATAAATTCACGTTAAAGATCACAGAGATATAAGAAATTCAGACTACTTTTCAGGAAAGTGACAAGATCAGCCTGCATATTGAAGTTCTTTTGGTAATATTGTGATGAAGAATTTGATAGAGGCTATTTTGATAAAATAAGAATGTGACAAAGCATATGAAGAATAAGAGGAGAAAAGAGTCAAGAATTCCAAGAGAGAAGAAAATATAAAAACTGAGGGGAGATCAATAGTTTCAAATTTAATAGAGGAGTCCATTGGAGGCTTTGAGATGTTTCATGATATAGCCATATTTGGTAGAGAAGTAAGAGGAAGAGCCAGTCATCACAACTTCGTATGACTTGTGTTTTGGAAAAATATTTGAGGGACACAGGGAAGAGTGATCATTTTTATTTCACTGGGACAATATAAGAAGTGGGATTAGGATAATAAATGTATTGATACTTAGAGTACAAACTCATCCCTTTGCTGATCAAAGAAAAACCAAACCCATAACTACTGCCCATTCCTTGAGTCCCAATTCGAAAAACAAATAAACAAAGCTTTTGTAACAAATATCTATGGTCAAACAGAGCATATTCCCATAGTGGCCTGGTCTGAAAATGTATGTTTCTCTCTTCACCTTGAGTTAATCATCTCTCTTTCAAGAGATGAGTAGCTTGACTTCTATAATTGTGACTTACTTTTACATTGATCATATTCTCAAGTCTTTTCATTTCTCTTTCTTTAATTGTTGTTATTCTGTAAGTTATTCTCCTATTTCTTCTAACTTCACAATGCACTAGTTCATATGGCTTACTAGGTTTCTCTTATAGTAAAGCTTACTTTGACTCACACTCCCAAAGACAGGCTGGCTCTAACTCATCCTCAGGATGTTAGAGTACCTTGACAGTATTGACAAATATCAATTTTCTATTGTCACCACCCCAAACACCTCTCTCACAGTTGCATCCTACCTAATGTTGGAGAGACAATGAGAATAGCCTCCCAATCTCATTTAATCAATTAGTCTTGGGTAGCCTTTACAAAGAGATAATTATTAAAGTTATATTATGAACAAATATACAAATATTTCCTCCAACAAACACTTTGGGGGCAAATTCTCTCCTGTGAAAGCTCCATCTCTAAGGGGGCAGGCTTACAAATTAGCTCACTTCTTACATAGCATTATTACCACAAAGTTCATGTCCAAATTCTTTATAGTCATCAGGTGAGTCTTCATCTCAGTTTTGGCTGGCCTGGATCCAGAAGGTTACTCCTGAACATCACTTCTTGCTTCCTGAGACACTGATGTTATACTGGCTAACAATCTGTACTCTTGAACACTGGGATGCTAAGGCACACTGTAGACCTTTAAAAACTGAGTCACAAAGGCTCCATCCTCTTCACCTAGATTAGAAGAGAGTAAATGCAGACAGCAAAGACAAAGGCCAATTTCTAGGGGTCACTTTGCTTCACAAGGGAAAAGGCCACAAGCACTTTGTTCTCATAAAATTTTCTCTGACCAGATAGTATGAGCAGAACCATCCAATGATGTCAAGGAAGAGGTGGTAGATACTCGCAAGGCTTTCTAATTGACTCCAAAAGCAAATATCCTCTCTCTATATATTTAGTAAAACAGAAACAATTATAAAATATGTATGCATTCTTCACAGTCTCTCTCCAAGACACTTCCTTTTCAAATCATCATAACAGAAGCTGATTCCTAGCAACTCTGAGTAAAAAGATATCATGTGAGGCAATCTGGACATGATCCTGACTCCTATTACAGTCTAAAACAACCCTTTTTATCCTTCTTATAGCATGAATATATTCCATTATATCCATGCATAATAATTTGTTAAGCCATTTCTCAATTGATTGGTACCCCTTTGATAAAAAATAGTTTTTCACTTAATGCAATTTTCATCCAGAAAACCATGAGGGAGGAATTGCCTAATGGAGCCTACAAGATCATAGAGATGAAATGGCATGACTAGTACATTTTTATTAGTTTAGAATAATTTTAGTCACATCTTCACTTTAAAACTCATTTTTTCACTATAACTTTTCTTTGTTTATGATAGTTTTCTCTCTAGGAGGAAATTCCAAGGAAATTAGGTAAAAAAGAATAAAGGAAGAGAAAGACAAATGGATAAGTAGAAGTTAAAAGATATAACAGTGTATTGTTAATGTTTATTGAGTCAGAATACAGACACCTAAGTTAGATACATACTTTGACATCAAAATGCCCTTTTTGTCACCTATTACATTACAGTTGAATAACACTTGAAATTAACTGATGAAAATATCACAATGCTGGAGGCTGATTAATGAAAATTTAGACTCTAACCATCCTGGGCAATTAGCACACAACTGAGAGCTCAGTAATTTAGAAAATTGCACTACATGATCTGCATATGCACTAATGTATAAAGAGAAAACATATTGCCTTTTTCTTCATTGAACCGTCCCTGAAGAAAATAGGTTCAGTAGTGTTGACTAAGCTAGTTTTCAATGATGATTTCAACACACTCCCCTCCTTTACATAGCTCAGGTTCTTAACTTTTTGTTTCCATAATGGACCGCACTTCTCAAAACCGTATTTTAAATGCACAAAATAAAATGCAGAGTATTACAAATCAAACTAATAACATTAAATTATGGTAATTAATGTTTTAGTTCACATATCAGAGATTTAAAATAATAAACTACACTAAAACATCCCTGACTAATGGTCACACCTTAGTTTTAAAAAAATAAGTTGTATTTGTTTTTCAGTTCCATATTCTCTCCTTTCCATCTTCTTGGCAGCTAGGTAGCTCACTGGATAGAATACTGGGTCTGGAGTTAGGAAGAACTGAGTTAAAATTCAACCTCAGACACTTACAAGTTGGATGATCCTGGTAAAGTAGCTTCTCTTCTGTCTGCCCACAGTTTCCTCAACTTTAAAATGAGGATAATAATAGCACCTACCTCACAAGGAAGTTACAGTATTCAAAGGAGATAATAGACTTAAAAGTGCTTAGCACAGTGCCTGGCTCTTCATAGGTACTACAGAAATATTCATTCCATTCCCTTTCCCTTACTTGTACTGGTCTATTTTTTATCCTCTCATATACACAGAACTTGAGACAATTTGCCATCCTGCTTGTCCTCTTCTGGACATGCAAGCCAATAAATGTCCTTCTTAAAATGTGAAGCAAAGAACTGATCACATGCCTCAGATATGATCTGACTAGAGGAGACTACTAAGGGGCTATCATCTCCTCATAGGAAACCAGTGGGATATATTGTATACAGTACTGGGCTTGGAATGAGGAAGTAGTTCACATCAGAGGTAGAATTTAAACCAGATAAAATGAAATACATATGTTTATATGTATATATATGTGTGTGTGTGTATATATATATATATATATATATATATATATATTTATTATTGCAAATAGGAAGAAATTCCACTAACAAAGGATCTGCAGGGTTTAACAGACTACTGACTCAAAATGGGGTAATATAGGAACTGATGAAATGGGATGATATAGCATTCTTGCTACTTCCTCTAATAAAATTATTGTAATTAATTTCATCGAGAGGTACAGTGTAGGATACCAGGGAGCTCAAAGCATCACTCTTTTCTGCCTTGTACTAATTGTATTTGGATGATAATATTTGGTTCTTGGTGCCACATTTTAGGAGGGTCATTGATAATTCACAAAGTGTCCTGTGTAAAGAAGCCAATATGTTGAAATTCCTCAAGATGATGACATATTAATCACTTTTAAAATGGATATGTTTAATATGAAAGGGAGACTGCAGGGGGACTATAACATTATTTGTCTTCAAGTATTGAAAAATTTTCTTATGTAAGAAGTCTCATTCTATTGTGACTCAGAGGGCAGACAGGAGCAATAGGCAGAAGTTTAGAGAAAAAGAATAAGACTTAATGTCAGGAAGAACTAAGAAATTGAACTTTCAAAAAGTGGAAGGAATGGTTTTAGGAGGTAATGAGGTTTCTTTTACAGAAGATTGTCAAACGAAGGCTATACATGGATACAGGGCATTTGCTCAGTCATGTATGTGATGAACTATTTCTTCTCTAAGGTTTTTTTTCCACTTTCAAGACTGAATTGTGTGAATAACATCCAACTAAAAATAGGGCCTGTGATACATTTTTATTTGATTTCTAGACTAGGTTATCTTTAGGAGGTGAACTGATTAACAAGGGTCACCGCTATTCTGGATTAAATTACAACTAACGAGAAGGAGCAATTTGGTGACCTGAACCTAATTGGAACTTGGGAAGGATTTGATGATATTATTTTAGGGCTTATGATAGTATATGCATATCCTCAAAACTTTTTCAAGTTTGGAAAAATTATGTTTCATCCTATCATCATGAAAAATTCCTCCAATGTTGTGAATCTGAGTAAATGGAATGATAGTGGTACTACCAAAAGTTATAGGGAACTTTGAAGGATGGATGGGCTTGGGGTAAAATACAATGAGGTTTGTTTGGGTCTTGCTGAGTTAGAGATGTCTATGGCACTTTTAGTAGTGATAATTATTAGAAGGTTGATACACTGGAGCTGCAAGTGATGGGAACTATCATCTACAAATATGATAAGCTATCTTTGAGTTTAAAATCATTGATAAAAATGTTAAATTGCAAAGTAAAGGACAGAGGCCCATGGCACTAAACTGTAACCTCCTTCCAAGCTGACAAAGAACGGCAACTCCTCTTTGACTCTAGGCATAAAACAAGTTCTCAATCCATTCATTTGTTCATCCACAAGCATTTATTAAGTTCCTATAGCATGCCAGATACTGTACTAGGTACTAGGGTTACAAAGGCCCTGCTTTCAAGGAACTTATATACCAAGTCATTATAAAATATAATTGGATTGGGGAATGGCACTAGCAACTGATGGTATCAGAGAAGATCTCTTTTAAGAGAATTTTTAGCACTTGACCTGAGACTTGAAAGAAGTTAGGTGTTCATCCAGTTTCTCTTTGTTGGTGAAAATCAGGTCTAAAATACAATTAACAATTAAGAAATGGAGATACACATTTGGGTTTTCACTATGGAATGTGTGTGTGTGTGTGTGTGTGTGTGTGTGTGTGTGTGTGTTTATAAAAACTGAAGGGAAAATTTGGTCAGTTAAATAACATTTCTACTTGCACATCTGTTAATTTGTGTGGCAAGTATATAATGTGGGGGGAACAGATCAGATTCCACTTTAATTAAATAAGGGGTAGGGGAGGGTAATAAGTATTTATATAGACCATTACAATGTGCCTGGCACTGTGCTGATTGCTTTTTACAAATATTATATCATTTGATCCTCACAAGAACCCTATGAGGTAGGGGTTATTAATATCCCCATTTTACAGTTTAAGGAACTGAGACAAATAGAGGTTAAATGACTTACCCACAGTCACAAAATTAGTAAGTATCTGAGGTTCCAATTTAAACTCAGATTTTCCTTATTGCAGGCCCAGCATCGTAGCCACTGGACCACCGGCTGCTTCTAAATAAAAGCTAACAATAATTACCATGTAAATTTAGGATCACGGATTAGGAGCTGGAAGGGACCCCTTCATTTGCAAGTGAAACCAAGTCTCAGAGAAGTTAACTGATACTATAGAGGGTCTAAGAGGCATAGCCAGTTGTGAACCGGTGTACTGATTTTAAATCCCATACTCCATCCACAATACCATGGAAAAACACCAGATTTCTTAACAGATTAGTTATACATCTTCCACTTTATATTAAACTTCAGTTTTTCCAAGCATATACATGTATGAAAGAAACAAGATGGCAGAGGAAGAACTTGACACAGAGATCAGAATTATGGAAAGAAGAGAGGAAAATGGAATGAGTAGAAGAGGCAGCTAAGTAGCATTGGACTTAAGAGTGCTAGGCCTCCAATCAGGAAGACCTGAGTTCAAACTTAGCCTCACTCTAGCAGTATTAGCTTAGACTGCCTGCCTCAATAACTTCTTCTGTAAAATAGAGATAATAACAGCTTGTAAAAGTAACAATGATTCTTTATATATGTTTAGTATGAAGTAGGGGCAACTAGGTGGTGCAGTGGTTAGAGAAATACGTCTTCTTGAGTTCAACTCTAGCTTTGGATATTTACTAGCTGTGTGACTCTGGGCAAAATACTTAACCCTGTTTGTCTCAGTTTCCTAATCCAAAAAATGAGCTGGAAAAAGGAAATGGCAAACCATTCCAGTATCTTTGCCCTGAAAACCCCAAATGGGATCACAAAGAGTTAGACATTACTGAAAATGACCAAAGCACAATGACAGTCTTTTTAGTCCTTATTACTTCTGAGCTAAACTCAATTTTACTCAATCAGATAGTGAGCTATTGGTAATCTAGGGAACCATAATTCATCAGCATTACAGTATAATCTTTAAAATGAAATCTAATTTGTTTTTACCCATATCTTTGCTTGTGATCAAAAGAAGAGTCAATTCATATAGTGATTTAGTTGTGGATTTTTTTTCCTCATGACCTTATTAACATACACAACGATGTAAAATAGGTTGCTATAGATTTCTTCATTCATCTGTCTCTCTTGGGACTTGACCAAGACAATGCAATTGAAAGCAGTGACAAAAGGAATATAAATAAGAAAAGTAGATGTCATATAACGTGTAATTTTTCTGAGTAATGAAGTCATAAAATGCTGAGACGGTTATGAGACGCTTTTTCATGAACATTAAAAGACCTACTATTTCATTCCCAAAATAAAATAGAATTGTTTTGTTGTGAGCTTAAAAACAGGACAATTGAAAGACATCAGTTATCAGATCTCTATTAATATGATATTTAAAGTTTTGTATCATTGACCAACAGAAAGCTTCTTGATAATCATCATTTACTCTGTCTGCAAAAGTGTTAACTCTGTAAGCACCCATGCAAAGGGGAGTAGAAAATTCAACTGATTGTCTGGAAATTCAGGCCAGAATATCACACATTGGAGACATGTGGCCTATTAGCAAAAAACAAATCTTTGGAGATTTTTATACAGCTCTCTCCCTTAAGTCTCCAGTTCTCAAAGTCAAATTCTAAGACATGTATGACATTTTCAGCACTTTACTTCAGTTCTTGACTTAGAAAAGATTTCATTCCCATGAGCAAGTGTCCATCTTTAAGGTCACCAGGGTTTAGAATATTACAGAAATGTCAGAACAATCAGAGCTAAAGATACTGTTGAAAGAATATGGGACAAATTCCAATCTTAAATGTACATGTTTCTGTCAAAATTTATAAATTACATATTAATCCAAATAAGAACCATTGCTATACATTGAAAAGCACATTGGTTCTGGAGTCAGAGGACCTCGGTTCAAATCATGACTCTGATACTTATCTGTGTAACCTTGGACAATTAACTTCATCTCTAAAATGAGGGAGTTTTATTAAATGCCTTCTGTGTAGCCATTTAATTCTAACAAGAAAGGGAAACTGATGAAGTGGTCTTGATTGTTCTAGGGGAAAAATAGATCCAGAATGATCAAAGTCTTTACATTCCTTACACTATATCATAGAGATGAAGCTTGGTGCTCTCTAAAAACTAAGGAAATTTACCATTACAGCTATCTTTCAGGCCCTAATTTGATGACTTAGTACCTTACTCCAATGTGTTGCAGTAGCAAATTGTATGCATTCACCATAACTTCTTCTGTCTTCATAAATTCTCCATAGAAATCAGTACAATAGTGTGTATATTGTATGAACTTGATAACTATTCTTAAATTACTGAATGATGAACTATTTAATGGTTTTTATTTTGTGGAAATATATTTTAATAGTGGCTTATATACTCCTATACATCCCCGGGGTGGTAAGAGTAGATGGAGATATCTGGAATAATTAATGATTTGTTAATATTATCAATCTGCTATAAATGTTGGGTACAGACTTCTGTTCTGCTCTTGGAATTTTTCCTGGAGTTACTGGGCAGCACACATTATATTGACTAGACCTCAGCCCTTTCCGAAGTCACGCTAGCTCTCAAGTAGATGACCATCTTCCAGATGAAGCAGTGCCCCTACTAACCACGCCAAAAAGTCTCTCCTATGCTGTGGTCACCTTCCTTGTTATCAATAGCACTTCATGGACAGAAACTGTATCCAGATATAAGGGGAGGTCTATGCAAGAAATAGTGAAGTCATATCCTGCTAGATAAAATAACTGAAAAATATGGCTGAAAAAAGAAGCATAATCAGTCTATCTAGCTGCTTTACTATTCAATCCATTCTTTTATACAGCATTTTATAGATGGAATAGAAAGGCCTAGTCAAAGAAATTCACTGCTCTTTCTTCCTAAGGTCTGCTTGTTTCAACTCCACAGAACCAGTCCATAATCTAAGCTATGTGCTTTTATTAAGGGAAAGAACTATCACCACCACTACCACCACCACTAACTCCCACTATAAATATGGGAATCAGTAGTACCATAATGCTAAAATTAGGTGAAAATAGGATGGGACTCGTTTGGAATGCAGTGTTTAATGGGACTGGGGATCCCCTGTGTGTGCCAATACAAAGTATTTAGCTATTCATCAAGTTAAAACATTTACATAGAAAATCACTTTTATAGGGGAAAAAATGTTAGCTATAGCATTAAGAGAAGACAAACAAATGGAAGGAATTAGAATAGGCAATGAAGAAACAAAACTACCATTCTTTGCAATTGATATAATAGTATACTTAGAGCATCTGGAGAATCAACTAAAAACTAGTTGAAATAATTAATAACTTTAACAATGTAGCAAGATATAAAATGAATCTCTATAAATCATCAGCATTTTTAGATATTACCAACAAAGTCCAGCAGCAAGAGATAGAAAGAAAAATTCCATTTAAAATAATTATTAACAATATAAAATACTTGGAAGTCTATCTGCCAAGACAAACTAAGGGACTATATAAACACAATTACAAAACACTTTTCATACAAATGAAGTTAGATCTAAACAGTTAGAAAAATATCAATTGCTCATGGGTAGGTCAAGCCAATATGAAGAAAATGACAATTCTGCCTAAGTTAATCTATTTGTTCAGTGCTATACCAATCAAACAATCAAAAATTATTTTATAGAGCTAGAAAAAATGATAACAAAATTCATCTGAAAAAACAAAAAGGTCAAGAATATCAAAGGAAATAATGAAAAAAATAAGGTAGCCTAGCCATACCAGAACTCAAACTACACTTTAAAATGATACTCATAAACATGATCTGGTACTGGCTAAGAAATAGAGTAGTGGATCAGTGGAATGTATTAGGTACATAATACACAGTAGCAAATGAACATAGTAATCTTGTATTTGATAAATCCAAAGATCCAAGCTTTTGAGAAAAGAACTCACTATTTAACAAAAGCTGTTGGGAAAACTGGAAAACAGTATGGTAAAAATTAGGTGTAGACTAGATAATGAAAAAATTGGGACATGGTTTAGAAATAAAGGGTGATACCATAAGCGAATTAGGGGAGAAGGGAATGGTATACCTGTTAAATTTAATGATAACAGGAAGAATTTATTGCCAAAAAAAGAGATAGGGGGCATTACAGCATATAAAATGGATACTTTCAATTACATTAAATTAAAAAAGGTTTTGCAAAAATATGACCTATGCAAACACGATTAGAAGAAAAGCAGAAAGGGGCAGCTAGGTGGTGCAGTGAGTAGAACACTGGCCCTGGAGTCAGGAGGACCTGAGTTCAAATGCGGCTTCCATACACTTGACACATGTACTAGCTGTGTGACCTTGGGCAAGTCACTTAACCCCAACTGCCCTACCCCCCCCCAAAAGAAGGAAAGCAGAAAGCTGGGGGGGAAATTAGAGCAAATGTCTTTGATAAAGGCCTCATTTCTAAAATATATAGATAACTGACTCAAATTTATATGAATACAGGTCCTTGCCCAATTGAGAAATGGTCAAAGGATATGAACAGGCAGTTTTCTGTTGAAGAAGTCAAAGCTAACTATAGTCATATGAAAAAATGCTCTAAATCACTATTGATTAGAGAAATGCAAACTAAAACAACTCTGAGGTACCACATCCCACTATGAGACTGGCTAATGTGACAGAAAAGGAAAATGATGGGTGTTGGAGAAGCTGTGGGAAAATTGTAACACCAATACATTGTTAGTGGAATTGTGAACTGATCCAATCATTCTGGAGATCAATTTGAAACTATGCCCAAAGGGCTAGAAAAGTATCACAGCAATACCATTATTGGGTCTGTATCCCAAAGAGATTTAAAAAGTGGGGAAGATTTATTTGTACAAAACATTTGTAGCATCTCTTTTTGTGGTGGCAAAGAATTGGAAATAGAGGTGATGTCCATAATTTGGGGAATGGGTAAACAAGTTGTGCTATATGATTGTAATGGAATAATATTGTGCTAAAAGAAATGACAAGAAGGATGAGTTAAAAAAAAAACCTGGAAGGACTTACATGAACTGATGCAAAGTGAAGTGAGCAGAACCAGTAGAACATTGTACACAGTAATGGTAATATTGAACAATGATCAATTGTGAATGACTTAGATACTATTAGCAGTACAATGATCTAAGACAATTCAAAAGGATTCATAATGAAAAATGCTATCTACCTCCAGAGACATAAGTGATGGATTCTGAATGCAGATCAAAGCATACTATTTTTCACTTTTTAAATTTTTTTAATTTTTTTTAAATTTATTTAATATTTAACATATTTAGTTTTCAGCATTGATTTTCACAAGAGTTTGAATTACAAATTTTCTCCCCATTTCTACCCTCCCACCCACTCCAAGATGGCGTATGTTCTGGTTGCCTTGTTACCCAGTCAGCACTCCCCTCTGTCACCCCACTCCCCTCCCATCCCCTTTTCCCTTCCTTTCTTGTAGGGCAAGATAAATTTCTACACCCCATTGTCTGTGTATCTTATTTTCTAGTTGCATGCAAAAAACATTTTTGTTTGTTTTTGAACATCAGTTTTAAAAACTTTGAGTTCCAAATTCTCTACCCTCTTCCCTTCCCACCCACCCTCCCTAAGAAGTCAAGCAATTCAACATAGGCCGCATGTGTATCATTATGTATAACCCTTCCACAATACTCATGTTGTGAAAGACTAACTATATTTTGCTCCTTCCCAACCCATCACCCTTTATTGAATTTTCTCCCTTGACCCTGTCCCCTTTTGAAAGTGTTTGTTTTTGACTACCTCCACCCCTATCAGCCCTCCCCTCCATCATCCCCCCATTTATTTTTATCTTCTTCCCTCTTCTTTCCTGTGGGGTAAGATTCTCCACTGGGTATGTATGGTATTCCCTCCTTAGGCCAAATCTGATGACAGCAATGTTCACTCATTCCCCCCTCATCTGCCCTCTCCTCTCCTCCCACAGAACTGCTTGCTCTTGCCTCTTGCCTCCTTTATGCGAGATAATCCACCCCATTCTATCTCTCCTTGTCTCCCTCTCTCAGTATGTTCCTCTCTCATCCCTTAATTTGATTTTATTTCTTTTAGATATCTTCCTTTCATCTTCAACTCACCCTGTGTCTGCTCTCTCTCTCTCTCTCTCTCTCTCTGTATATATATGTATATGTATATATATATATATATATATATATATATATATATATATATATATATATACACACACACAGATATATACATACATACACATTCACCCATATATATACATAAACATATATGTATGCATATTCCCTTCAGCTACCCTAATACTGAGGTCTCATGAATCATACTCGTCATCTTTCCATGTAGGAATGTCAACAAAACAGTTCACCTTTAGTAAGTTCCTTGCAATTTCTTTTTCTTGTTCTTTTCCTTGATTACCTTTTCATGCTTCTCTTGATTCTTGTGTTTGAAAGTCAAATTTTCTATTCAGTTCTGGTCTTTTCACTGAGAAAGCTTGAAAGTCCTCTATTTTATTGAAAATCCATATTTTGCCTTGGAACATGATACTCAGTTTTGCTGGGTAGGTGATTCTAGGTTTTAATCCTAGCTCCATTGACCTCCAGAATATCGTATCCCAAGCCCTTCGATCTCTTAATGTGGAGGCTGCCAGATCTTGGGTTATTCTGATTGGGTTTCCACAATACTCAAATTGTTTCTTTCTGGCTGCTTGCAGTATTTTCTCCTTGATCTGGGAGCTCTGGAATTTGGCCACAATATTCCTGGGAGATTTCTTTTTGGGATCTATTTGAGGAGGCGATCGATGGATTCTTTCAATTTCTATTTTGCCCTGTGGCTCTAGAATATCAGGGCAGTTCTCCTTGATAATTTCTTGAAAGATGATATTCAGGCTCTTTTTTTGATCATGGCTTTCAGGTAGTCCAATAATTTTAAAATTCTCTCTCCTGGATCTATTTTCCAGGTCAGTGGTTTTTCCAAGGAGATATTTCACATTGTCTTCCATTTTTTCATTCCTTTGGTTCTGTTTTATAATATCCTGATTTCTCACCAAGTCACTAGCTTCCACTTGCTCCAATCTAATTTTTAAAGTAGTATTTTCTTCAGTGGTCTTTTGGACCTCCTTTTCCATTTGGCTAATTCTGCCTTTCAAGGTATTCTTCTCCTCATTGGCTTTTTGGAGCTCTTTTGCCATTTGAGTTAGTCTGTTTTTTAAGGTGTTGTGTTTTCTTCAGTGTATTTTTCAGTATTTTTTTGGGTCTCTGGCAAGTCATTGACTAGTTTTTCATGGTTTTCTCGCATTCTTCTCATTTCTCTTCCCAATTTTTGCTCTACTTCTCTAACTTGCTTTTCCAACTCCTTTTTGAGCTCTTCCATGGCTTGGGACTGGTTCATGTTTTTCTTGGAGGTTTCTGTTGTAGGCTCTTTGACTTTATTAATTTCTTCTGTCTGTATGTTTTGGTCTTCTTTGTCAGCAAAGAAAGAATGCAAAGTCTGAGACTGAATCTCAGTGCGTTTTTGCTGCCTGGCCATATTCCCAGCCAACTAACTTGACCTTTGAGTTTTTCAGTGGGGTATGACTGCTTGTAGACTACAGAGTTCTATGTTCCACGTTTGGGGGGGTAGGTGCTAGCTCTGCCACACCAGCACTGCTCCTTCCCCAAGAACCCCCAACCGGAACTGGGCTTAGATCTTTGGCAGGCTGTGCACCCCTGCTCTGATCCGCCACTTAATTCCTCCCACCAGGTCGGCCTGGAGCCGGAAGCAGCAACAGCTGTAGCTGCCCCGCCTCGGCTGCCCCCGGGGCTGGAAGCCGAACCGGGAACTCCTTCCACTCCCGCAGCTTTTCCCACTAACCTTCTCAGCAGTCTTTGGTGTTTGTGGGTTGAGAAGTCTCGTAACTGCCGCAGCTCAGTGATTCAGGGCACTAGGGCATGCTCTGCCCGGTTGCTGGTCTTGTTGGTCCACACCGCTCAGGCTGGGCTCTGCTCCACTCCATTCCCAGCTCCCAGCTCCCAGCTCCCAGCTCCGTGTGGGAGACCCAGAGACCATCCAGGCTGTCCTGGGCTGGAGCCCTGCTTCCCTCTGCTGTTTTGTGGGTTCTGCCGTTCTAGAATTGGTTCAGAGCCATTTTTTATAAGTTTTTGGAGGGACTCGGTAGGGAGCTCACGCTATTCCCTGCTTACCAGCTGCCATCTTGGCTCCGCCCCACCTCCTTTCACTTTTTAAATTTTTTAATGTTTTTATCTGTGTCTTCTTTCACAGCATGATCATTATGGAAATATGTTTTGCAATATTGCACATCAGATTGCTTACCATCTTGGTGAGAAGGAGGAAGGGGAGAGAAGCAGAGAACTTAGAACTCAAAATTTTAAAAACAATTGATGTTAAAATTATTTTTACATGTAATTGAGAAAAAAAAATGTAATGTTATTTTAAGAAAGGAAAAAAAAAGAATCCCGCTAGACACAGTATGATTTTTTTCCTGCCTGTTATGTATATAGTTATATTGAGTCCCTGATAATTTTGGAAAGCAAATAAATAAAATTTACAAAAAGTAGTTTATCCATTTTTCTTTTCTACTTCTGTTAAACAGGTCAAATCCTGTCATGGTCATATTTATTACTTCATTGACCAGGATGTAATTTTATAAAATGGAAGGTCAGCATCCCTAAATTCTAGATGTTCTGAAAAGGCTCCATCTCATTTGCTTTTAGATCTTTCATCTCAAAAATCAATGTTCTATCTTCTATATAGGGACCTCAGATGGTGACTGAGCTGCTTCTTTGTTTGATATTTTAAGCCAAATAAAAATTGATATCTTCTTACAGAATCTTGGGTTATGACATAAAACAGCCTTTTTAAAGAGCCTTTTGAATAAGAAGCACTGTACAAGATGAAGCTATTTTGTTACCATGGAATCTCAGAGACAGAAATGGAGCAAGAAGAGTTATTTTATTTAAGGCAAACTGAAAGTGATCAGTTTCAGGGACAACAATATGACAGACAGAGAGAAGGAGAGGGAGGAAAGGAGGGAAGACAGAAAGGATGGAGAAAGAGAGAGAGACCAGGTTTCAGGCTTTTAATCTAGTTCATTAAAAGATAGTCCTGCTGTTCAACCTAGGTGAAGAGCTAAATCATTTTAGGGACATGCAGCAAAAGAAGCAGTCAGTGTCTGTATATAGGATGACAGAAAACCTGAGGAATTATACTGACATTGTCAAAAGGAATTTATGACTAAACTGAATGATGTTAGAAAACCTTGATTTCAAGGAAACCACAGTACAAACAAAAAAAAAGACTTTACAGTGGGTTGTTGAGAAAATAGACAATAATGTTAAACATGAATATATTCTAATTTTCCTTGAACTGAAATGCTCTAATTCCCCACAGTTAGCCACAGGACCCAGAATGTCTCATTGATTGTCTGTTGCTATTCTGAAGGATTTCCAACAATTTTTCAACATCTTGAATTCACAGATGTCTGCCTTGATAAGTAGCATATGGGAAATCTACCAATAACCCAATAATATACCATCATCTGCTTGAAGCTAATATACCAATGAACTTGGAGTCTAAGGGTGAGGCCTACAGATTGCCTCTGCAAACAATAACATTTCCACAAATGTTCATTAGAGAGCTAACTAATTAGAGCTGTTAACATATGTAATTCTCCAGCTTATATGGATAAATGAGGATACTTGGATCAATACTTAACCCCCAAAGCATTTTGCCTTTTTCTGTACATGATCCTGGGCGTAACAACAAAACCGTATGATGCATTTTAATTTTCCTAAAGCACTGGTCTAAAAATAAATCTCCACTCATTTCTCCTCTCACTTCCCACAAATGATGCATTTCCCTAAATTTATACTACAATTCTTCTCCTTACAAGAATTAAATTTCAAACACAAAATGAAAAATTGAAGTATATGGTGGGTATGAGTGGACCATCACAAATTGCCAATTGTAAATGCCATGCAAAAATGTAGGAAAAAAAAAAACATTATCCTGGCTAGGTATGATCAACAATGGAGGAGGGCCAATCATGTATTGAGTACAAAAGATAACAGACAGCATATATGGTATGCTAGTACCTTGGAAATACAAAATAATAAGAATAAGAACTCCAGTGCTCTATATTAATCCTCCATTGAAAATTTATGTTAAAACCTAGATCATAGTTCCATAAGATTAAAAGGCATGGATAAGATAGCCATCTATTGGTGGTAAAAGTACTGACAGCTTCTGAAGTATATGATACTATTGATCACTTTCTCCTCCTGGATATTCCAGTTTTTCATGACACTGCACTCTCCTGGTTTTCCCCCATGTATCTGACCACTCTTCGTTCTCCTTTGCTATTGCTTCACTCTAATGTGTAACATTCAAAGCTCTATCCTACATCCTCTTTTCATTCTATTCTGTCTCATTTGGTGATCTCATCCCCTCCCATGGGTTCAATTACCACATCAGTGCATCCTCTCAAAGATTTCTATATCTAACCCCAATCTCTTTCCTGAGCTTTAGGTTATGCAACATAAATCACTTTCTCATACTTAGACTTTTGCAATAGACTTCTAACTGGTCCCCTTGCCTCAAGTCTCTCCCCACTCCAAGCCACTCAGCTGCCAAAGTGATTTTCCAAAACATAGATCTAACTATGTTATCCTTCCCCTCCTTTCGGTTAGTTCCAATGGCCCACCATTTCCTCCAGAATCAAACATTAACTTTTCTAGCATTTAGAGTTCTTTATAAGATGATCCTTTCCTCCCTTTTTAGTCTTCTTAAATTTACACTCTCCTATTCATCTACAATCCAGCTACTGTGGGATGTTCAGAGTTCCTTGAACATGGTCCACAATCTCTCACCTCACCTTTTGCACTGGCTGTCTCCTTTATGTGGAGGATTCTCTTCCCTCACCTTTGGCTCTTAGTTATCCTGGCTTCCTTCAAGCTTAAGTTCAAAACTCATCTTCTAAAAGACTTTTTTTCCCAGGTTGCCAGGTTCCTAGGGCCTTCCTCTGTCAGATTACCTTACATCTTAAGCATTGGTAGCTTAAAACTACCCTCAGACTTTTGGAACACCTAGATATCTTGTATTATCTAATTGTGTTCATGTTGTCTTCCTCCATTAGAAAGTGATTTCCATGAGGGCAGGAAATATTTTTTGCATTTATTTGTACCTCTACCATAAGGACAGTGCCTGGGACACAGTAGGTAATTAATAAATGCATATTGACTGAAGAAACCATGGCTTACTCAAACTATCAGACTGAAAAATCCCACAATTTCAGATCGAATTCTTAACCTCCACACAACTCAGAAAAGCCTCCCACTGACATCTTCAAGGCCCTTCATATTTGTAAAAAAAATGTTCTTTTTCCTCCTTTTCAATTTATACCCGCAATCAGCAGTGCTGAGTTACTGTACTTTAGAAAATCTGATCCTGAGTAACTATTATGTCTCAGAAGTGCAAATGCTAAAAGCCATAAAGTCTATTTATTGAGATTTCAAATTTGAATGTGAGCAATTTTAAAAGTGATTCTTTCAATTTTGAGTAAACACCTGGATTTCAGAGTGCTTGTCAGTGGTGACCATTCGTTATGGTTTATATACTGTATGAATCTCCTAGAAGGAAGGGGCCCAATCTTTTTCATTTGCTTTCTATGTGATCCACGTACACATATTACCTTTTTTGTTATTGATGATTATCTTTAGCTTCTTTTTTACACTGGGTTGTTCAAATACTGTGGCCTCAATTTATCTCTTCAGGGAATGGAACATTTAAACATGACTCATTGTCATAACAATTGCAGAAACCTTCAAGCTTACATATTTTGACATTTCACCAGCTTGTCACAAGTGAAAAACAATGAATTACTAACATTGCTGAGATGGATATAATTGTTCTTTTCCCAAGAAAGACCTGCCGAAGTCTCTTTAGGAAGGAGGAGAGTAGAAGAGAGGTAACTTTAAGGGGAAATGAATCTTGCTCAGGGTGAAAGTCTGAAGATTTGAGAAAGGATAGAAAGGAAGCCAAAAATGAAATGAAGTGAGACTGTGTGGGTAGGCATCTTAATTAACTATCCAAGAATAAGCACTCAGCAGTAATCCTATTTCTTTGGGCTGGAACGTGAAACAGTGAAAGGAGACCTAGATTTGTGTGTAAGCAGCAGCTCTGTCATTTACTTTAAGCAAACTATTTACCTTTCAAATACAGTTTCCGCACACACACAGTGGCAATGAAAATAGCATATTTATATTCAAAGGATTGTTTTGAGTAAAAAAAATGCTTAGTAAAGAATACAAATGTATTTTATTTCCTATATTTTTAGCTGTGGGAAGAAGCCAGGACATAGCTGCAGTTACCATCTTACATCTTACGTTCATGTACTATATGCACCAATGATATTGTCCACCTGGCTATTCCTTATACAAGACATTTATTTCATCTCCTAAATTCATGCCTTCGCACTCTCTCTCCTTCACGCCTAGAATTCTCATCTCCATCTCCTCCTCCATCTCCTGATTTTCTTGGCTTTCTTCAAGCCCCAGCTAAAATCTCACCCTCTACAAGAAGTCTTTCTCGATTCCCCTCGATGCTAATACCTTCTGGCTAAGATTATCTCTAATTTATCCTGCATATACCTTGTTTGTACATAACGGTTTGCACGTTGTCTCTGAAATTAGACTATAGGCTCCCTGAGAGCAGGGACTGTTGTTATTCTTGTTTGTTTTGTCTTTGCCACTCCCCTTTATCCCCACTGCTTATCCTAGTGACTGGAATATGAAAGTCACTAAAAATGATTACTTCACTTGGACCTGTTGACTTACCTGGTGTCTGCTACACTGACACCTGCATGGACTTTATTTGAATTACTAATTATGGGACAGAAGTGCACACTGCACATATTATAAGAGTGATCCTCAAAGAGAGAAGAGAAAGAGTTGGAGAAAGGAGAGAAAGATGAGGGGGAGCAAATCAAATCTGATAAGATATTAGAATAAAATTAAAAAGGGCAGCATCAGGAGAGGGAGGAGAAAGGAAAAGGAGAGTGGGTGGCAACAGATGGGAAGCGAATGAAAAGAAAACAAAATATAAGAGGACAAAGAAAAAGTAGAGGAAAGAATTAATCAAAGTCAATGACAGGATTTTATAAGTTTTTTTAAAGCTAACTGGTATGGCAATCTCTGGTTAAACTCTACATATATCACTGAATTTCTCCTTGTCCCATCTAGTTCACTGCAGTCATTCATGTAGACGTAGTGAAGATCATTCGATCGTGGCAAGATCCAGAAAGGCAAGAAACAGGCAAAGTACCAAAAGGAGTGTCAGATTCATTTTGTACATAGAGTCCAGGAATTAGAATTGGGGAGATCTGGACTCGAATCCAGCCTCAGCCACTTAATCACTATGTGACCCTGGGAAAAATCACTTCACCTCACTGAAACTGCATTTTCTCATGTGTAGAATAGAGAAAATAGTAGTATCTAGATCATAGGAATTTTGTGATCATCAAATATGCAAAATACTTGGAAAACCTTAAAGCCCTATATAAATGTGAGGTCTTATTATCACTGTTACCCAGTGCTTAAACTAATTGGGGCAAATCAACTAAAATGTTTTGGGAATCACTGCAAATTTACTACAGAAAACACTGAAAATTTATTCAATTCCTGAAATAATTTTATATCTGATTAAATTCAGATTTAAAAAAGAACATACTTTCTAATGATTCTGAAATAGATTAAATGCCAGTCAACAAGAAGAACAAGCATGCAAATCCCAAAACACATTAAGAAATAGATTGTATTTCTCTAGTGGAACTACAACCACAAGAGGATTGTGGGGATTAATGAGATGTTTGGAAAGTATTTGGGAACCTCGATAAAAGACACTATTTAAAAATGCTAGATTCTAAAACAGTGTTTAGGGGGCAGCTAGGTGGCGCAGTGAGTACAGCACTGGCACTAGAAGTCAGGAGGACCTGAGTTCAAATCCGGCCTCAGACACTTGATACATGTACTAGCTGTGTGACCTTGGGCAAGTCACTTAACCCCAATTGCCCTGCCAAAAAAAGCAAAAAATAAAAATAAAACAGTGTTTATATCAAGGGCCCCAAACCTGATAGTATGGATCTTATTTTGAAATATATGTTTATATATTTTGATATATTTATTTTTGAAATATATGTACATATATTTCAAATTAAGATTTGTACTATAAGGCTAAATATATTGTATAAACGTGTATGTGTGTATATATGGATATGTGTGTACATATATACACATATATGTGTGTATGTATAGGCGTGTGTGTGTATATCCAGAAAATTGTGTTGTCTCCCACTCAATTTAATTTCTAAAATACACACTTTCCTTACTTTCCTATTTTGAATTCATTTGATTTTGAGACTATTTAGCTATTGGAAAATACTCTCAACCAGGTAAATGAATAAGGAGATATCTATTTGCACATATGAAACCACTTTCCCTACCCCCTTTGGTGGCAGGCAGAAGGCATTTATTTACTAGTAAACTGGAAAAAGCATTGAACCTGGAGTAAGAAAGATCTGGATTGAAGTATCTGGTGTCATTCTCACACCTGAATTGTAGGTACCTTCTTAGCTCCTTTTGTCAGTCACCCCACCAATGATTCAAAAGCCTTTACTATTTTTGGGTGTCCATGGTGCCTAACTTTTGAAATCTCCCAGGCCCACCAATCAAACCCTAACTTATCAGATCACTGAATATCTACTAATGTTTTCATGAATAAGGACTAATATTCTTAGTCATCAACTCAAAAAATAGGTTTTAATGCTTAAGGTCATGAAACCTGTGTATAAATGCCAGCTCTGGCACTATACTAATTGCATCACCCTAGGTTTAATATCCTTGTACCTTAGTTTCCCTGTTTGTAAAAAGGTAATAATAGCCTTTCACAACCTACTTCAAAGTTTTGTTGCAATGAAAGAGATTTTAATTCTTGAAGAAATGTAGTGAAAAGAGTGCTAGTTATTCTGTTTCACTGAACCAATTTTTAAAAAATCTTTTTGGTCTTCGTATTCCATCTTCATAAAAGAAAAGACTTTGACTGGATAATCTGTAAGGCCTCTTTCATGAATAAAACAACTGGGCCCTAAACTAGCTATCCAAGATTATTAGACAATTATCTCCCTTCCTGCACTCTGAAATCAAGGTGAGGTGGCCTTTTCTCTTTATGTCATATCTCTCATAACCATGTCTTCACACGGGTGATCTATCCCTGATGCCTTAAATATGATTTCTCCTCACCTCCACCCTATTAAATCTCTTTCTTCCTTCAAGGCACTGGTCAACAATTACCATTTGTATAAAGTTATTCTTAATTCCCTCAACTAATAATGTCCTCCTTTTCAAAACTGCCTTTTCTTCAACTATTTTATATTCATTCGTATTTATTCTTTTTGTACTTATTTGTATAACTTAGCTTTATATTTATTCTAGTTATATTCAGTTTATACCTCTTATGTATTCCATTAGTCTGCAAGCTCCCAACGAGTAGGGATTGCTTTATTCATTGTATTAATTTCATCAATTTAATTACTAGCACAAAAAAGATAAACATTCATTATCATAATTTAACATTTTCTCAAAGTGTCAAATCTATATTAAATAAAAGAAAAGGAGCTACATGTCCAAAATACTTGTAGCAGCTCTTCCTGTGGTGACAAAGAAGTGAAAATTGAGGGGACACCCATCAATTTGGAAATGGCTGCACAAGTTGTGGTATATGAATGTAAAGGAATACTATAATGATGAGCAGGCAGATTTCAGAAAAACCGAGAAAGACCTACATAAATTGATGCAAAGTGACATGAGCAGAAGTGGGAGAACATTGTACATAGTAATAGCAATGTTGTGTGATGATCAACTATGATTGACTTAGCTCTTCTAGGCAATACAACGATGCAAGAAAATTCCAAAAGATTCATAATGGAAAATGCTATCCACATGCAGGGAAAGAACTGATGTAGTCTTAATTCAGATCAAAGCACACTATTTTCACTTTATTTTTGCATGTTTTTTTTCTTTTGCAAACTGTAATTTTTGCAAGCTATTTCTTCTTTCAAAACATGACTAATTCAGAAGTATGTTTTACATGATTGCACGTATATAACCTACATCAAATTGTTTACCATCTTAGATCGAGGGGAGGGAAGGGAGGAGAGTAGAAAATTCAGAACTCAAAATTTTATCAATATGAATATTAAAATTGTATTTACATGTAAGTAATTGGCAAAAATAAAATAATATTAAGAATGTGAAATCTATTAGAATTTTGTTTCCTTAATGGCAAAAAATCCCCTCTAATAACATACAACATGAGGTCGGTCTATCCTGATCCCTTAGATAATTTCAGTCAATTCATCAAACCTTTATTGAGCACCTACCATGTACAACATGATCTAGACAAGCCACAAGTATTTCAAGATAAGAATAACTAATAATCACTCTTCAACTTTTTCTTGTCTTACACTTGTTTTCCCCTTAAAACAGAACATGAATGTAGAAGGTGTTATTCACTACTTGCTTAATTTAATGAGACACTATCCATGGTTTCACCCTCAGGTGCCATGGAATATTGCCTTGCTATCTTTCTTCAAAACTTAGTAGGTGTCTATTGCTTGTCTTCAGAAATGTTCCCCAAATGTGAGTCAGAAAAAAGGTCAGCAACCCAATTCATTGGGCTTATTTAAAAGGTCATGATAACTATCAAAAGGAATTTTAAGAATGTAAAAAATAAATAAAGAGAAAGCAAAAGAAAAAAAATCATGTTCACAGAGTCATAACCAGAAGAAATGAAATTGAGCAAATGAAATTGAAACTAAATATGAGCTTAATGAAATGGTTTCTTATGGGAAGTGTTTGATTCATTTAAACTTAATGAAGGAAACAGTCTTCTATAAAGGAAATGGGCAGCATGACCCAAGCTTCTTTACATTTCTTTAATTCAATTAACTAGGAGAAAGCATAAAAATTAAAAAGCAAAGTAAGTGTTTCAGAATTTAAATGTTGTATGTCTCCATGCCATCTGTGTCTTTTGCTTTATTTGATGATTAAGTTGTCTTGGAAACTGAATTGTGAAATAGTTTCACAGTACAAACTGAGAAATAATGCAGAATGACCTAAAGTTCTATGAGCAGAAACTGGAAAAAAATATGATCTGGTTGTAAAAAAGAAAATTAATGCATGAGGGAAGGGGAAGAAGGAGCTACATATGCATTTTCTCAGACAAAATGAAAAATAATAAACATACATGTAACTTTTAAAATGCATAACAAGATACGTAGTTTGTAACAATATGATTTGTCCATGAAATATGTCACTCAGTTAAAAAGAACTATTTAGAGGCAATACGGTGTAATAGAAAAGGTCTAGATTTACTGTCAGAAGACCAGTGGAGAGGGTCCTGGATTTATTATTTCTTCGGCACGTTCTTAACCCTTGTTCTGCTAGTTAATCTATGTGACTCCATGAAAGTTCTATAATCTCCCTGTGCCTTAGTTTTATCCTATGTAAAAATAAATGGAGCATTGTTAGATTACTTTTAAGGTCCTCTATAATTCTAAAGCTGTGATGCTATGATGTTATGAACCTAGTCATGCTACTTATTATTGTATGATCATGGGCAAGTCAATGGAAATTTCTAGTACTCTATTTTCTCATCTGTAAAATGAGATTAATTCCAGCTCAAATTCCTACAATTCTAAAGCAAAGAAAGAGAAAACAAACAAATGCAACATCCCCTCTGTCTATTTCTGAACTTCTTCTTCTGCTCATTGCTACTCTACTTCTAAAGATGGCACTGGGGGCTACATAAATTATATATTTCAAGAGCTCCAATAATACTTCCCAATAACAATATCAGTGGAAACAAGATGGTGGAGTACAGGCAGCAACCTAGCTGAACTCTGTCAATGTTCCCCTCCAAACAACTTTAAAATAAATCCTCAAATCAAATTTTGGAGTAGTAGAGCCAACAAATGGTCAGAGTGAGATATTTTTCCAGCCTAAGACAACTTAGGAGGTTGGCTGGAAAGATCTGTGACACCACAGTGGACACCCGCCCAGAGTACAGAGTCATCATACTAGTGATGGGCCTTGGAAAGAGTTTTAATAGTGACAGGAGCATCACCTTCAGGAGCTCTCAATCAAGAGACAGTAAAGGGGTTGAAAAGGAGGTCAGAAAGAGATTACAGAGGATCTTTAGCCTGCACTGGGTATAGTTGGCACTGATTGGCAACTCTATTACCCATACATAGTGCTTGGTCTCAGCTCCAGGGTAGAGAGGAATACTTCTGGTCCACCAGAAGGGAACAGGGGCTCTGGCTGCAGTTGCAAGAGAGGAAGGAACAATAGCAGTTATGGCTGCAGGAGAACAGGGTACTGGGTCACAGTTCCTGAGCCAAGAGGAGCACTAGTATTTGTAGCTGATGGGACCAGAGGCCATTCCTAAATAAACACCAGAGCTCAGACCAGGAGAGCAGTGACCACACATTTCCCAGGATCCCAGCAACTTAAAAATATCAAAAATTTGACACCCCAAAAGTAGCTTTGAAAACAATATCACAAAAAACCCTGAAACTTGAGACAGTGCCTACTCACCCCATGTAAGCAGAGTGCAAATTTGACATAAACTTTAGAGTCAAAAAAATAAGTCAGAAAAAAGAGCAAAGAACAAAAGAAGAACTTGACCATAGAAATTCACTTTGGTGACAGAGAAGACCAAGATGTAAACTTCAAAGAAGACTATGTGAAATAGCTAAAAGCCAAGCCTCAATGAAAACTGCTAATTGGATGAAAGGACAACTAGAAATCTTGATAGACTTTTAAAAAAGAAATAAGAGTAATGCAGGAAAAATTGGGAAAAGAAATGAGAGTGATCCAAGAAAATTATGAAAAGAGAATTAACAGCTTGTTAAAAGATGCACGAAAATTAATGAAAAAAATAACACCCTAAAAAACAGAACTGATCAAATGAAAAAGATAGAGATACAAATTCACTGAAGCACTTGTTAAAAAGCAGATTTGGCCAAATGGAAAAAGAAGTATAAAAGCTAACTGAAGAAAATAATCTCTCTTACTGCTAAAGCTAATATTTCTAGTACAATATTGAATAATAATGGTGATAATGGGCATCCTTGCTTCACCCCTATCTTACTGGAAATACTTCTAGCTTATCCCCATACTTTTAGATAGATGCTACCCATCATTTTAAGGAAGACTTTATTTATTCTTATACTCTTTAGTGTTTCTAATAGGAATGGGTGTTGTAGTATATCAAAAAGCTTTTTCTGCATGTATTGAGATAGTCATATGATTTCTGTTAGCTTTGTTATTGAAATGGTCAATTATGATGCTAGTTTTCTTAATATCGAACCAGCCTTGTATTCCTGGTAAAAGTCCTACCTAGTCAGTTTATTATCCTCGAGATAAATTGCTGTTGTCTCTTTCTTTTGTTATCTGTTTTTCCTCTTTCTGGTTTAGGTATCAGTACCATATTTGTATCATGAACAGAATTTGGTAGGACTCCTTCTTGGCCTATTTTCTAAAATAGTTTGTATAGTATTAGAATTAATTGTTCGTTAAATATTTGATAGAATTCACTTACAAATCCATCTGTCCCTGGAGATTTTGTCATAGGGATTTCATTGATGGCTTATTCAATTTCTTTTTCTGAAATGGGGTTATTTATGTATTGTCTTTCCTCTTCTATGAATCTGGGCAATTTATATTTTTGAAAACATTCATCCATTTCTTGGGCAAAATAATTCCTAATTATTGTTTTAATTTCCTCTTCATTGGTGGTGAGTTCACTATTTGCATTTTGATGCTGATAAGTTGGTTTTCTTCTTTCTTTTTGTAAGTCAAATTAACCAAAGATTTTATATCTTATTTTTTTTTCATTAAACCAGCTCTTAGTTCTTTACATTAGTTCAATAGTTTTCTTAATTTCAATTGTCCTAATCTCTCTTTTGGTTTTCAGGATTCCTAATTTGGCATTTAATTAGGGATTTTTAATTTGTTTTTTTTTCTAGCTTTTTTAGTTGCATGTCCAATTAATTGATCTCCTCTTTTTCTATTTTATTCACGTAAGCATTCAGATATAAAACTTCCCCTAAGAAGCACTTTCACTTCATCCCATACATTTTGGCATGTTGTCTCATTATTGTAATTGTCTTGGATGAAATTATTGATTGTTTCTATAATTTGTTGTTTGACCCACTCATTGTTTAGGATTAGATTATTTAGTTTCCAATTAACTTTTACTCTATCTTTCCATGGCCCTTTATTGAACGTAATTTTTATTGCATCATGCTGTGAAAAGGATGTATTTAATATTACTGCCTTTCTGCATTGGACTGTGAGGTTTTTATGCCCTAAAGCATGGTCAGTTTTTGTGTAGGTGACATGTAACTCTGAGAAAAAGATATCTTCCTTTCTATCCCCATTCAATTTTCTCCACAGGTCTACCATATTTAACTTTTCTAAAATTCTATTCATCTCTTAAATTCTGTGTGTATCCCTCTACTGTAAATGTGTTTCATTTTTTTTAATTTAATTTAATTTTTTAAATTTAATTAATTTAATATATTTAGTTTTCAGCACTGATTTTCACAAGACTTTGAATTATGAATTTTCTCCCCATTTCTACCCTCCCACCCACTCCAAGATGGCATATATTCTGGTTGTCCCATTCCCCAGTCAGCCCTCCCTTCTGTCACCCCACTCCCCTCCCATTCCCTTTTCCTTTCTTCTTTTGTAGGGCAAGATAAATTTCTACGCCCCATTGCCTGTGTATCTTATTTTCTAGTTGCATGCAAAAACTTTTCTTTTGTTTTTGAACATCTGTTTTTAAAACTTTGAGTTCCAAATTCTCTCCTCTCTTCCCTCCCCCCCTCCACCCTCCCTAAGAAGGCAAGCAATTCAACATAGGCCACATGCGTATCATTATGTAAAACCCTTCCACAATACTCATGTTGTGAAAGACTAACTATGTTTTGCTCCTTCCTATCCTATCCCCCTTTATTGAATTTTCTCCCTTGACTCTGTCCCTTTTTGAAAGTGTTTGTTTTTAATTATCTCCTCCCTCTATCTGCCCTCCCTTCTATCATCCCCCCCCTTTTTCATCTTCTTCCTCCTTCTTTCCTGTGGGGAAAGATGCCCAGTTGAGTGTGTATGGTATTCCCTCCTCAGGCCAAATCCGATGAGAGCAAGATTTACTCATTCCCCCTCACCTGTCCCCTCTTTCCTTTCTACAGAACCACTTTTTTTGCCACTTTTATGCGAGATAATTTACGCCATTCTATCTCTCTCTTTCTCCCTCCCTCAATATATTCCTCTCTCATCCCTTAATTGGTTTTTATTTTTTTAGATATCATCCTTTCATATTCAACTGATCCTGTACCCTCTGTCTATACACACACACACATATACACACACATATATATACACATATGTATACACACACACACGTATATATATATACACACACACACATACATACTTACACACCTACATATATACATACATACACAAACATACATATATATATACATACACACATATACAAAAGCATATACATACATATATATATATATATATATATATATATATATATATATATATATATGCATTTTCCTTTCAGATACTCTAATACTGAGATCCCATGAATCATACACATCATCCTTCCATGTGGGAATGTAAACAAAACAGTTCAACTTTAGTAAGTCCCTTGTGATTTTTCTTTCTTGTTTACCTTTTCATGCTTCTCTTGATTCTTGCATTTGAAAGTCAAATTTTTCTATTCAGCTCTGGTCTTTTCACTGAGAAAGCTTGAAAGTCCTCTATTTTATTGAAAATCCATATTTTGCCTTGGAGCATGATACTCAGTTTTGCTGGGTAGGTGATTCTTGGTTTTAGTCCTAGCTCCATTGATCTCTGGAATATCATATTCCAAGCTCTTCGATCCCTTAATGTAGAAGCTGCTAGATCTTGTGTTATCCTGATTTTCTTTCCACAATACTCAAATTGTTTCTTTCTGGCTGCTTGCAGTATTTTCTCTGTGACCTGGAAGCTCTGGAATCTGGTGACAATGATCCTAGGAGTTTTCTTTTTGGGATCTTTTTGAGGAGGTAATCTGTGGATTCTTTCAATTTCTATTTTGTCCTGGGGCTCTAGAATATCAGGGCAGTTCTCCTTGATAATTTCTTGAAAGATGATATTTAGGCTCTTTTTTTCATTATGGCTTTCGGGTAGCCCAATAATTTTTAAATTATCTCTCCTAGATCTATTTTCCAGGTCAGTGGCTTTTCCAATGAGATATTTCACATTGTCTTCCACTTTTTCATTCCTTTGGTTCTGTTTTATAATATCTTGATTTCTCATAAAGTCACTAGCTTCCACTTGCTCCAATCTGATTTTTATGGTAGTATTTTCTTCAGTGGTTTTTTGGACCTCCTTTTCCATTTGGCTAATTCTGCCTTTCAAGGCATTCTTCTCCTCTTTGGCTTTTTGGAGCTTTTTTGCCATTTGAGTTAGTCTACTTTTAAGGTGTTGTTTTCTTCAGTATTTTTTTCCATATTTTTTTGGGTCTCCTTTAGCAAGTCATTGACTTGTTTTTTATGGTTTTCTCACATCATTCTCATTTCTCTTCCCAGTTTTTCCTCTACTTCTCTAACTTGATTTTCCAAATTCTTTTTGAGCTCTTTCATGGCCTGAGATCAGTATTTTTTTTCTTGGAGGCTTTTGATGTAGGTTCTTTAACTTTGTTGACTTCTTCTGGCTGTATGTTTTGGGGAATTCATGCAAATCCCTGCTTTCCAGCTGCCATCTTCTAAATGTGTTTCTTATAAACAACAAATTGTACGATTATGGTTCTTAATTCACTCCGCTATCCACATCTGTTTTACAGGAGAATTTATCCCATTCACATTAACAGTTATGATTACTATCTGTCTTTCTCTCCATCCTATTCCCCACCCCCATTTATACTTTTCTCTATCCTTTCTCCCTTTCCCTCCTCACTAGAGTTTTACTTTTGACCACCACCTCCCTTAATCTGCCCTCTCTTCTATCAGCCCCCTCCATTTCCTTCCCCTTTACAATCACTACTTCTTCCTTCCTGTCTATCCACCCCCTCCATGTTCTTTCCCCTTTCCCTTCTTACTTCCTATAAAGTAAGTTTTCTATAAGATTTCTATACCTAATTATGTTATTCCTGCTTTGAGCCAAATCTGATGAGAGTAAGGTTTAAACAATGATCATCTCCTTCCATTCTTTCCCTCTGTGGAATAGGTCTTTATGCCTCTTCACGTGATGTAATTTCCCCTTGTCTGCCTCTTCCTTACCTCTTCTCTTGGTACAATCCCTTTTTGCTATTTCATAAAAAATTTTATCATCACATGAAAGTCAACTTATACCTGTGTCCTCTGTCTATGTGTGTCCCTTCTAAAGGTCATAATAAAGATACAATTCTCAAGAGTTACAAGTATATCTTCCCTTCTCTGGATGCAAACAGTTTGCCCTTATTGAATAACATATATTTTTTTTAATTTCCTGTTTGCCTTTTTATGCTTCTCTTGAGTCTTGTTATTCAAAAATCAAATTTTCTGTTGTGCTCTGTTCTTTTCATCCGAAAGATTTGTAAGTCCCTTATTTAACTGAATGTCCATGTCCTCCCCTAAAAGATTATGCTCAGTTTTGCTGGATAGTTGATCCTTGGTGGTAATCCCAGCTCCTTTCCCTTCCAGAATATCATGTTCCAAGTCCTCCAATAATTTAATGTAGAAGGTACGAGATTCAGTACAGTCCTGACAGAGGTTCCACAATATTTAAATTGTTTCTTTTTGGCTGCTTGCAGTATTTTCTCCTTGATCTGATAATTCTGGAATTTGGCTATAATGTTCCTTGGTATTTTCAATTTGGGATCTTTCAGGAAGTGATTGGCAGATTCTTTCAATGACTATTTTACCTTCTGTTTCTAGGACCTAAGGGCAGTTTTCCTTGATAATTTCTTGAAAGCTGCTGTCTAGGTTCTTTTTTTCATCATGCCTTTCAGGTAGACCAATAATTTCTAAATTATTTCTTCTGGATCTACTTTCCATGTATGTTGTTTTTCCAATGAGGTGTTTTACATTTTCTTCTATTTTTTCATTCTTTTGATTTTGTTTGACTGATTTTTGATGTCTCAAAGGGTCATTAGCTTTCATTTGCCCAATTCTTATTTTTAACAAATAGTTGTCTTCAATTCAATTCATACCTCTTTTTCCATTTTGCCAATTCTACTTTTTAAAGAGTTGTCTTCAGTGTATTTTTCCCCATTTGGCTAATTGTATTTTTAATGGCTTGTTTTCTACAGTTTATTTTTGATCTTCCTTTTCTAAACTGTTGTCTCTCTCTTGCATATCTCTCATTACTTTTCCCAATTTTTCTTCTACCCTTCTTATTTGACTTTTAAAATCCTTCTTGAACTCTTCCAAGAAAGCTTTTTTGGCTCAAGGCCAGTTCATATTCTCCTGTGAAGTTTTGGATGTGGGTTTATTGACAATGTTTTGCTCTTCTGAATATGTATTTTGATCTTCCTTGCCTCCATAGTAAGAATCTATGGTCATTGTCCATTTCTGCTTTTTGCTCATGGTGTTTGCCTGTTTCCTGGTTTTCAAAGTTGAGCTCTCTTGCTAGAGCACTGGGGACACTGACCCAAGTTTCTTGTGCTGGGAGCCAGGAACCTGGTCAACTGACTTTGCAAGCTGGGGCCTCAGGTGCTGGCAGCTGGAGGGTCTAGGAGTCTGGCAGCTTACTGGTGCTGAACTGGGGTCAGCAACATTGAAGTTCTCAGGGTGGGGATGGGGGTGAAGGTCTGGCCCCTAGAGGGCACCTGTTCACCTGGCTGCTTTGAAACACTGGAAAGTTTGACTGCTGGAGGATGCCTGCCCACCTAGAGTTGTGCCTCCTGGAGTTGTGCTTCCTATGTCCTGAAGCACCAGGAGCTTTGCCTGCTGGAGGACACCTGCCTGTTTGGAGCTGTGCCTCCTGTAGTTGTACTGAAGCACACAGAGGTTTGGCTGCTGTAGGATACCTGCCCACCTGTGCAAATGATGTTTTTCCAAGCAGGACTCCAACGGGTTCCTCTGCCTATGCCAAGGCACCTGGGGGTAGGAAGGGGGTACTTCTGGTGTTGGCACTTGTCTGCTCCACCACCCTGGAGCTCAGGATCTCCCCCTGGTTTGATGAGGTGAGGCTTGCTGTTGGCTTGCTAGGAAGCCTCCAGTCCTGTACTGCTGCCCTTACACCAGAGCAAGAGGGACCTTTCCCATTAATCTCCCAACAAGCCTGGGCAACAAGAGTGCTGCACCCTGTCTTACTGTCTGAGCTGTTCCAAGGTTTTTCCTGGGGTGATATTTTCTGGGTTTTTAGAGGTCACTAAGGGAGAGTAGGAGTGACTTCTTACTCTGTCATCTCAGCTCACAGAAGTCTCAACTTCAGAAATTAATTCCTTAAAAATTATAACTGGGAAAGTGGAAATTAATGACTCCCTGAGACATTAAGGAATATTTTTTTTGAAAAAAATCCAAAGAAGGAAGAAATAGAAGAAAATGTGAAGTATCTAATCAGAAAAACAAAACACAAGTGACCTGGAAAATAGATTAAGGAGGGATGATTTAAGAACTATTGGACTATCTGAAATCCATGATATAAAACAGAGTCTAGAAATCATATTTCAAGAAAATATAAAGGAAAAATGTCCCAATATCTTTGGTCTAATGGGCAAAATAGAAATCAAAATAACTTACTTATCACATTCTGAAAGAGATCCCAAAATGAAAATTTCCAGGAATACTATGGCCAAATTCCAGCGTTCCCAGGTCAATGAGAAAAGATTGTAAGTAGTCAGGAAGAATCAATTAAATATCATGGATTCACAATCAGAATCAGACAAAATTTATTGGCCTCCATGTTAAAGGCACTGAGGGCTTGAAATATGTTATTTTGAAAGGCAAAGGATCTAGGATTATAATCAAGAAAAATGTACCCAGCAAAACATGAGTATAATCTTCAGAGAAAAATGAAATATTTTATTTATTTAATTATTTAATGAAATAGAGGCCTTTCCATCATTCCTGAATAAAAGACCAGAGATGAATAGAAAATCTGACATTCAGACATAAGACTCAAAAGAAGCATAATGAGGTAAGCATGAAAAAGTAATCATAAGGGACTCCAATGTAAATTAAAACAACTCTGAGGTACCATTTCATATGTATCAGAAATGACAAATGCTGGAGGGGATGAGGGAAAGTAAGTATACTAATGAATTGTTGGTGGATTTATGAACTGGTCCAGTCATTCTGGAGAACAATTTGGAACTATGCTCAAAGGACTATAAAACTGTGTATAACTTTTGACCTAGCAGCACCACTATTAGGTCTGTATCCTAAAGAGACAAAAGGAAAAGGAAAAGGATCTATATGTACAAAAGATTTGTAGCAGCTATCTTTTTGTGGTGGTAAAGACACTTGTCTCTACTTCAAACTTTTCAACACAAAATCCTAAACATTGAATGATGTACTGCTGGACAAATTAAATTCCAACTATTTAAAGTCCATCAAAAAGAAGGCCAAAGTATAGCTATAAAGCTTTCATAGACAATAAGCTGCTCCTTTGTAAGCCCCCCAAAAGATGTTCACACAACATTAAGGTGTCACAGGGTAAAACACAGCTAATTTACAGATTAAAACTTCATTTTGTGTGACTACATTGTTGACTTGAGGAATAATCATATTCCCATGGCTTTCATATCTAAATAAAATAAATCATAGGATTGTAGTTCAAAGATCTAAAACTGGCCGAGAAATTATGGGTCATTTAGTCTAACTCCTTTTACCAATGTACAGCTGAATCAAAGAGAGACAAAGTGACATGCCCAAGGTTACGCAGCAGTTATGTATTAAAGGTGAGATTGGAAACCAGTTTTTCTCATTTCAAATCCATTGCTCCTTCCACTGTACAATACTGTTTTTTAAACTATGCTACAATCTTCATGAAATGTGATACCTAAAATTGGACACAGTACCATGTACGTAACCTAAGACATAATACACTCCCAACTATTTATCTTGTGCAAATTTGGCAAACTTGTCACCTGTTGTTACATTCGTCTTACTTCATATCCCATCATGACATCGCCTGGTCATAGCCACGACAAGTTCCAGTCTCCACCTCAATCTAGAACTTAAGGTTCCACTCCTGTAGATTTGTTTGGCAAGTTTTCACCTAATTTGCTAAAACATTTGAACACCACAACACTTCACAGACATTGCCACATCTTGTGCTTCCTACTCTTGTCCCCAAAAGTTCCAACTCAAGTTCTGGAAGCATAATCAAATAAGTGATACAATTCCTGATAAAGGCATGTCAATCAATTTTCCTATGTTCCCAATCACCATTCTCCTTTAATTTCCTTTCCTCATTACCTTCCCCCATAATGTTTGCCTTACTCTGTTTTAAAACAGAGGCTGAATTACTTTTTAATATTAATATACCAAGAAGTTGCCTCAGTGACTGAAACTTAGTAAGTGCTTAATAAAGGCTTTTTCATGTATCTATATATTCAACATGACTCTTTTAGTTCAATAAAAACTGACATATAAAAACATATACGGAACCTCAATTGAATTTTATAAAAAGTAAGCTTAAAGTTGTATAAACCATGCTAATATTTATTGGTAGAAGTTAATAAGAAAAATCTTTAAACTGATGAAATTACTGATCCGACAAAAATGGGCAGTTAGATGGCACAATAGATAGAATATTACGCCTGGCATCAGGAAGACCTAAGCTCATACATTTCATACATTTACTAGCTGTGTGGCCCTGAGCAAATCACCTAACCGGGTTTGCCTCAGTTTCCTCATCTATAAAATATGCTGAAGAAGGAAATGGCAAACAACTCTAGTATCTTTGCCAAGAAAACTCCAAATGGGGTCAAAAAAGTTAGATATGATTGAACAACAACAATAGTGCTTTGGTGATCACTGAATAGGAATCACATGGAGTATAACTACTTTTCTTTACTAGCACTTTTGCAAAAACAATTTGCTAAACCATCAAAATTTTTATAAAGAAGCAGTCTTTATTGAGGAATTTATTTAGTGCCTACCTAATAGTGCCAGGACTTGTGCTAAGTGGTAGGAAAACAAATACAAAAGAGAAAGACAATCCAGATCTTCAAGAAGCTTACCACTTACTGGGGGCAGACAACACACAGAAGGAAGCTTAAAGAGGGATGGAGAATAAGGTGCTCAGGTCCCAAGCCTAATGCAGAGGTCTAAAGAAATACAGCCAGGTGAGAAAGGAAGGCATTGGGCTGGGATAAAACAGATATCTTTATCAATCACAATATGTTATTAAAATCAATGAAGTCAAATATAAATGTGTATTCATACTCCAATGGAAACTAAATAATATATTAAAGAACAAGTAATCAGTGAACAAACTATATAAGTTTACCAAATAAAATTATAATAATAAGAATATATAAAAACTAAGAAAAATAAACAGTCCATAAAGGAAAATAATTTAGGTATAAACAATAAAATAGATGGATGGATGAATAAGTGAACGAATGGATGAGTGGATGGATGGATCGATGGATGGATGAATAAGTGAATGAATGGATGAGTGGATGGATGGATCGATGGATGGATAGATGAGAAGCATTGTTAAGTGCTTAGTATTAAGTGCCAAACAATGTGCCACCTGCTGAGGATAAAAACACAAGCCAGCATGATAGTCTCTGTCTCTCAAGAGTATATACATTCTAATACAAAAAGATTATGTTGGTAAAGCAAGTTGGTAAAGTTAGTGGTGTTGCTGCTATTGCTTTTGCTATTTGTCAGGAAAGTTAAAAGGGTGGTAAATGGAACAAGATAATTGATTAGTAAATGTTTTCAGAGAAAATCTTGTTTAGATTACAGGTCTCAAAAAAAGAGGCAGAACACAGAGATGTATGGCTTTGTGTACAACAGAACCAAAACATGGCTATGGTGAAGATGCAAGGTTCAGAGGAATTCAGAGTTTTAGTGAATTTACACCTTCTGGCAAGGTCTCTAAAGGTCTAGATTGGAGGATTATACTAGCAGCAGGGGCAGGACAGGAAATTGCTAGACAGAAGAGGTTTGGTTCCAAAGAGTTCAAAGCTAACTCACTTAGCTCCTCTGAGGAGAAACAAGAGATTAATGAATTGAGCACAGAACTTCAAACATGCATGTTCTCATATTCTCTTTGTCTCTCTCTCCCTCTCTGTCTGTCTCTCTGTCTCTCTCTCTCTCTCTCTCTCTCTCTCTCTCTCTCTCTCTCTCTTTATCTCTCCCTTCCTCCCCTTCCTTCTCTCTCTCCATCCCCCTCTCTCCATTTTTAGGAAATAAGCATTAAAAAACCTTATGAATTAAAAAGAATATAAAAGAAATTGTGACAAACAATGGAATGATTCAATTTGAAAACCAAAAAAAATAAAAGCAAAAGTAAAATTTGTTGAGTTGATAAATACAAATAAGCAATGTTTTTTAAAAGACTAATACAACAGATAATTTAATTCAATAAGCATTTATTAAGCACGTACTAAGTGCCAGGCACTGTGAAAAGCACTGCGGATAAAAAAGAGGCAAAACACAACACCTTTCCTCAAGGAGCTTACAATCTAATGGGGGAGATACACACAAAGAAATTATACAAATCAATCTATATACAGGAAAAATAAAAACAATTAACAAAGGGAAGACACTAGAATTAAGAAGGGTTAGGGAAAACTTCCTATAAAAGATAGATTTGATAACTGTATGTCTTCACCCCCACAAAAAATAAGAAATCCAAACCACAGAAAAGGAATGCATAAAAAGCCTCATAACAGGTGAATAGGATATAAAGAAAAGTGTAATATAGATAGAAATAGTGATATGTATTTATTCTGTTTCTATTTATATTTGTGAGAGATGAGAGAGAGAGAGAGAGAGAGAGAGAGAGAGAGAGAGAGAGAGAGAGAGAGAGAACTTAGAACTGGATTGATTTGGCATAGAAAAAAAGAAAAGTTTCAAACATGTTGAAGACACTTTGTCAGGCCCTAAAGTCATCTGTAATTTTCCGACTAGTTAGAATCAGACTCATTTGAGGTATTGGAATAATCATGATGTTCTGGTGAAACCCCTAAGGAGGAACTGACCTAGGACAGGGGAAGAATTGGGGCCTTAACTTCAGTCTTGGGCTGTGCCCCACTTTTTATGGCTGAATGAAGACTTTATAATTAAAGCATTCAGAAGATTTGAACCATCCCATCTTTGATTGGTGCCATAACAGGATCCTCAGATCAGTTAATATCAGTCTATACTATGAACCAAAGACACACTGGACATAAATTCATAATTCCACAAGAAGTCCAACAAAGAAATTATATTAAGACTGAGGGGCACTTCTGAGTACATACCAAATGACAAAAATGGTTATCTATAACTTAAAAAACTTAAAACATAAATAAAATTAATAAAAAATTAACAGAAATAAAAACATTAACAGAATGAGAAATGGAAATTTTAAGTGATACAATTTCAGAAATGGAAAATTTATTTTGGATATCATTCCTCTACATTTATGATCTTCCTTGCTCCCATATTTCACACAATCAAAACAGCACAAGCAAAATTACTATTGTTTATCTAACTAGAGATAGTTTAATCCAGAGTGCAGGTAATCTCTAGCTACTTTATAGACAAACTATTTTGCTTTGTCTTCTGGATTCTGGACTCTGAACTCCAACTCTCCCCTTGCCATTGAAAGTATGTGATCATGGTAGAAGCCATAAGAAGACAAGGACAAAGAGGTTCCTTGGAGAAATAAAAGGCTGGACAGAACAGAACAGAACAGAACAGAACAGAACAGAACAGAACAGAACAGAGGGGGAACACGGCACCCCTGATCTGAATCACCTATGCTGAAACTTCCAGGCTTAGACTTAACTCAGCACAATGAAGAGGAAAGCAAGGAAGCATAGAACTAGTCCAATTAAAGTCTAAAACAGCATTCTGGCTCTGTATGTCAAGTGGTCCCTGGAAGTATAGAATGCTCTCTCTACCACCCTGGGGAAGCTAAAAACTCACAATTTCTTATATGATCTCTTTAAATGTACACACACACACACACACACACACACACACACACCTAATTTAAAAAAATATAACATGTAGCCAATGTGAATACACACACACTAAGTTTATATGTGTGTGGTATGTATACATACAAGTTACATAAAGCTCTCGGGCAGATAAGTGGCATAGTGGATTGAGTGTCAGGCATGAAGCTATGAAGACTCATCTTTGTGAGTTCAAATCTGGCCTCAGATACTTACTAGTTATGTGACACTGGGTAAGTCACTTAATACAGTTGACTTCAGTTCCTCATCTGTAAAAATGAGCTAGAGAAAGAAATGGCAAAACATTCCAGCATCTTTGCCAAGAAAACCCCAGAGTCAGATATAACTGAAAAGCAAGAACAACAACAAAATCTAAATATATGCAATATATATTTTATACATACATGTATATATGTGAATAAAAATAATTATGCATGCTAGATACATTGAAAATTAGGATAGTTTACAAAGATGCTGTAATAAAAGTATAACAGTTTAGCATTCACAGTTCATGTAGGAAAGTCATTTCCATTTTTTAAGTGAAGAAAAGAAATTATTTTTATTCGAATTCAGACCACATAACTGTAGAAATATCACACCAGAGTTAGTTATAAAACTGGCACTTAACTTTATTTCTTGGACTTATTACCTTACTGAGTTAACTCAGTCATTAAGGGGAGGAGAGGAGAGAGAATGTCTTTGAATTAGGTATTTTAAAATAACCTCTTAATATGATTTCCTTAGACTATGGGCAACACCTTGATGAGCTAATGATGTGAACTTAGCATCTAAACTGCACTGTTTAATGTTCAATTATATTCTGTCCTGCACTGTTATCTAATGGTTTCAATATAGGTTAGTTCTATTTTGCAAAGAAGATTAAAGTATCCTGAGAGTGGAAAACATAGCTGGCACAATACTTCCCAAATAATGAGAGTACAGCTACATTGGTAAGAATTGAGAATTATATGCAAAAAGTTACTAAACAGTACATGTGCTTTGACGCAACTATACCACTGTTAGCTCTATGTAGAAAAGAAATCAAAGAAAGAGGTAAAGATTCTAAATGTTAGTTAGTTACATAGATAGATACATAGATGTAGCAGTTCTTTGTATATAGAAAAAAACTATAAACTAAAGGCTACCAATTAAAGTAGCTGAATAAGTTTGGTACTATTGTTCTATAAGAAATGAGGAAATAGATGATTTCAAAGAGATATGGGAAAAGTTATAGGAACTGATGAAGAGTAAAGTAAGCAGAATCAAAACAAAAAAAAACACAACTTATGCTATGGCGCCAATATGATGTAAACAATTTTGAAGTTTATTATTTTTATATAACAATAATAACAATACTGTAAAGAAAAACAACTTTGAAAGTCAAAGAACCATGTTCAATATAATGAGAATTTATGATTCCAAAGAATTGATGGTGAAACACAGTATCCACCAGAGAGGTGAGATATTTAGGATGTAGAATGACATATATTTATTATGTATGTGTACAGTGTGTACATGTATGCATGAGTTTATGTATATGTACCAGTGTCTTACAGGATAGTCTGAGGAAAACCCAAATAGTAGAGTATTGCCAAATGATGCTACATTCACTTCAACTACTTCTTGAGAACCAGAAGTTGTACTACATCCCTGAGATCCCGGGCTTTGATCCAAACTCCCTAGTTGTCAACCCTTATAAGACTGTAAACTCCTTGAGGACAGGGATTGTCTTATTGACAATATTTGCATACTCATTGCTTTGTGCAATGCCTGGCATGAGTAAGTACTTATATTTTTATTAAGTCATTAATTTCGAATAGATGCTGTAGTTACACAAATTTTTCTGTTTGTAGAGATCATGCTTCTTATTTAATTGAGCAGTGAAGCATTATAGGGCCAGCTCACTGAGATTCACAGTTACTCAATCTATACAGGAAAAACCAATTGGATGAAAAATAAGTACTTATTAAATTTAACTTTAAAATCTCTATTTCCTAGAGTATATCACACAATTTGAAAAGTAACCTCTTGACCAAGTTCATCACTATTCATGTCTCAACAAAAAGTGACAGATGGCAGAGGCATTCTCTGTCATATTTGGAAAACTGTGAAATATTCTCAATGATCTCCAAATTCCACCTGCTATAAAAATGCATCATAAACACTTATAGTCTTTCAGTAATGCCATATCAGATGTGAATAATAGAATTTCATGGTCTTATAAGAATTAATATTGAGTGTGACCCAACAAGCAGTGGAAAAATCATTTGAATCATAAGTATGCTACAGCATTTTTCCAACTGGTGATAAGAAATTTTGTCAAATGGTTATGGTCAAAAGTTATTAAGGACACATATGACTAGAAAAAGAAATGAGGTGATTATATCATAATGTAAGAGTAGGAAATAACATATGGATTATGAAACTACTACTATGCTATCTACAATTTTTAAAAATAAAACATTAAATATTTAAAATATTTATTAAACAGAAAAGACTTTATTCCAATAGATATATCTTCCATGGAAGATTTATGGAATGACAAGGACAGTAAGAGCATAACATAAGAAAGTGTCAAAATAGTATGATAGTCTTTCCTGGACAGAGTATCCACATTAATGACAGAGTTAAGCTATTAAAAGATAAATTAACAACACAGCTTTGGGAAGCATAGCTGACTTTATTTTCATCCAGCTATTTAAGATCATAGAAAACAAGTAAAAGATAAGACATTGGGCTAGTTGAAACTCACTGAATCAATACAGGCAATTTTTCTCAGGAGAGATTAGGTAAGAGATATTTAATTAGGATTTGCATACATATAGACTTTTCAGAGAAATTTCTAGCATGCCAACTCATCAAAAATTACTTCCATAAATTGAGGACATAATTCATTACAGCAACCACAAAGAAAGACAATTCTGCATTCCTCCAAGTAAAATAGAATTAGATGACCTCTCTTGGGCCTATTTGGATTTGCTTTGGCATGAAGCCACATAGGCTGCCAGTTATATAATAAGAAAAGGAAAAAGTAGGATTCCTTCCTATTCTTTCCACATAGAGAAGAAGCTGACAGAAAGAGGAGAAGAGTACCATCTGATATTCTTTCCATGATAAAGTGATGAAAAAGCCCCTTGCATTCCTATTCCCTTTTCCCCTCCTTCTAGTAGAATCTACTTAGACTTTCTTATTAAAATATCTACAGCCTGTTCCTCCACATCCTCTGTGGATTGGAAGCAAAGTTTCATCTTTTCTATTCTAAGCTCTGCCCCAGTCCTAAGGTCATCAGATTTCTTGCCCTTTTTGAGTGACAAGTCAGTTTTGAATTAAGAAAATCCAACTCTTTTAATAAGAGAAAACAACCTTTCAATGACTCATTGGTGTCTCTTTTTGAGACCTATTCTTTTAACTTGCCTTACACTGGGGAGTCTCTTATTATTACACTCTCCACTCTGGTAGCCAAAAGCTAACAAAACATCAATAGAAATTGTATTTCCAAGAGTGACTAGGTAGAAAACCTCTTAATAGCAGGAAGAAATCATAGATCAAAAAGCAAAGAATAGCTCCCTAAAGCTACAGTCTTTTCGTATCATATAGTTTCTCAAGTTTTAGAAGAATTGTGGCTTCTGAGGTTGATTTTGGATGTGTTTTCATTCTCCCTTCTAATAAGTTATAATCTCTTCATTTGTGCTGGCTTCTTCCTTATTTCTTGCAAACACACTCATCTTCTGTATTCTTAAAATAGAAACAAGTAAACTTTCCTAAAAACCAGTTATATCCTCAAGTTTTCACCCCCTCTCCTTTTCTTCAACACAAACTTATATAAAGTGCAATCTGTTCTACCTGACTCTAACCACTCCTTAACCATATGTATTCTTGCTTCCTCACAACTCAATCAGAACTGCTCTTTTCAAGATCGCTAATGAATATTTCATTATCTTTTCTCCTATCTGATACCAATTGGCATTTTAACAATATTTCCTCCTTGATACTCTGTATCCTTCTTTGGCCTCTTTAATTGTATTCTCTCCTAGTTCTCTTCCTATTTGTCTGAACATTCACCAATTCATCTCTCCCCTTCAGAACTCCAAGATAATATACACAATATTGTGCAGCACAATATACTAAAAAAAGAAGGCTAAAGTTGGAATCAGGAAAGATCTGTCTTGGAATTTTGATTCTGACTTTAAAAAGATAGGTTTCCAGTCTTATTTTATGCATTCTACTTTTCAAGCCAAACTGAAAAATTATCAGTTACCTGATCTCCTCTTACTCTTATCTCTAAGCATCTGCATGGACCATTATCCATTGTGAGAATTTAAACATTCCATATCTCTGGTAATTGGAATCTACCTCTTCCTTCTGTCTCGGTCATTTGCCACCTGTGGTATGAAGTATTTCTTGGTCTTTTCCCATACTTCCATTCTGACAGTGAATGCTACCTATCCTTCCTTAAATTATTTCCTTAACTTCCTTAAGGTTTCTTGTTTTTAATGTGAATTAAACTAAACATTTCCAAAGAAGTTATTTTGTGTCACTCTGCTGCCTCTATTACATTTTATTGTAAGGGTGCATAGAAATAGGTGTGCTGGAAACAGCTTAAACAGACTTAGGTAGAGAGTCATTGCCTACTTTGCAGTGTGATAATTTACAACTTTGAAATCAGTAAATTCTATAAATCCCAGCTTGATATACCAGGTTTTTTTGCAGTTAATAGTATTTAATTTATTTCTGGTTACATGTAAAGATAGTATTCAACATTCATTTTTTGTAAGATTTTCAGTTCCAAACTTTTCTCCCCCTCCCAAAGACAGCAAACAAGCTGATATGGGTTATACATGTGTAATCATGTTTAATATATTTCCACATTAGTCATCTTGTAAAAGAAGAATCAGAACAAAAAGAAAAAAACCATGAGAAAGAAAAAATAACAACAAAAAGTGAAAATAGTATGCTTCAATCTGCATTTAGACTCCATAATTCTTTCTCTGGATGTGGATAGCATTTTCTATAACAAGTCTTTTGGAACTATCTGGGATCATCATGTTACTTAGAAGAGTTAGGTCTATCATAGTGGATCATCAAGGAATGTTGAGATTTACACAATATATACAATGTTCACCTGATTCTGCTCACTTCGTTCAGCTTAAGTAAATTAATGTAGTTAGAATTCTCATTTTTATTGTATTAGCTTGCCAACCCATGAGCAATTGATATCTTTCCAATTATTTAGATCTGAGTTTATTTGTGTAAAAAGTGTTTTGTAATTGTGTTCATTTAGTTCCTTGGTTTGTCTTGTTAGGTAGACTCCCAAATATTTTATATTGTCTGCCGTGATTTTAAGTGGAATTTCTCTTTTTCTCTCTTGCTGCTGAGTTTTTGGTAATATATAGAAATCCTGATAACTTATGGGGGCTTATTTTCTATCCCGCAACTTTACTCAAGTTGTCAATTTTTTCAAGTAGTTTTTTAGTTGATTCTCTAGGATTCTCTAAGTATACCATCATATCATGTGCAAAGAGTGAAACTTTTATTTCCTCATTGCCTATTCTAACTCCTTCAATTTCTTTTTCTTCTCTTATTTCTTTTTTTTATTTAAATTTATTTATTTAACATATTTGGTTTTCAGCATTGATTTTCACAACAGTTTGAGTTACAAATTTTCTCCCCATTACTACCCTCCTCCCTACTCCAAGATGGCATATATTCTGGTTGCCCTGTTCCCCAGTCAGCCCTCCCTTCTGTCACCCCACTCCCCTCCCATCCCCTTTTCCCTTCCTTTCTTGTAGGGCAAGATAAATTTCTACTCCCCATTGCCTGTGTATCTTATTTTTTAGTTGCATGCAAAAACTTTTTTTGTTGTTGTTTTTGAACATCTGTTTTTAAAACTTTGAGTTCCAAATTCTCTTCCCTCTTCCCTTCCCACCCACCCTCCCTAAAAAGTCAAGCAATTCAACCAAGGCCACACGTGTATCATTATGTATAACCCTTCCACAATACTCATGTGGTGAAAGACTAACTACATTTTGCTCCTTCCCAATCCATCCCACTTTATTGAATTTTCTCCCTTGACCCTCTCCCCTTTCCAAAGTGTTTTTTTGATTACCTCCACCCCCATCTGCCCTCCCCTCCATCATCCCCCCCTCTTTTATTTTTTTTATCTTCCTCCGTCTTCTTTCCTATGGGGTAAGATACCCAACTGAGTATGTATGGTATTCCCGCCTCAGGCCAAATCTGATGAGAGAAAGGTTCACTCATTCCCCCCTCACCTGCCCTCTCCCCTCCTCCCACAGAACTTCTTCCTCTTGCCACCTTTATGCGAGATAATCCACCCCATTCTATCTCTCCCTATCTCCCTCTCTCAGTATGTTGCTCTCTCATCCCTTAATTTCATTTTATTTCTTTTAGATATCTTCCCTTCATCTTCAACTCACCCTGTGTCTGCTCTCTCTCTCTTTTACATATATATATATATATGTATATATATACACACATACATACACATACATACATATACACATAGATATATACATACATACACATTCACTTATATATATACATAAACATATATATATATATATATATATACATATATATATATATGCATATTCCCTTCATCTACCCTAATACTGAGGTCTCATGAATCATACACATCATCTTTCCATGTAGGAATGTAAACAAAACAGTTCAACTTTAGTAAGTCCCTTGCAATTTCTGTTTCTTGATTACCTTTTCATGCTTCTCTTGATTCTTGTGTTTGAAAGTCAAATTTTCTATTCAGTTCTGGTCTTTTCACTGAGAAAGCTTGAAAGTTCTCTATTTTATTGAAAATCCATATTTTGCCTTGGAACATGATACTCAGTTTTGCTGGGTAGGTGATTCTAGGTTTTAATCCTAGCTCCATTGACCTCCGGAATATCGCATTCCAAGCCCTTCGATCTCTTAATGTAGAAGCTGCCAGATCCTGGGTTATTCTGATTGGGTTTCCACAATACTCATATTGTTTCTTTCTGGCTGCTTGCAGTATTTTCTCCTTGATCTGGGAGCTCTGGAATTTGTCAACAATATTCCTAGGAGATTTCTTTTTGGGATCTATTTGAGGAGGTGATTGATGGATTCTTTCAATTTCTATTTTGTCCTGTGGCTCTAGAATATCAGGGCAGTTCTCCTTGATAATTTCTTGAAAGATGGTATCTAGACTCTTTTTTTGATCATGGTTTTCAGGTAGTCCAATAATTTTTAAATTATCTCTCCTGGATCTATTTTCCAGGTCAGTGGTTTTACCAATGAGATAATTCACATTGTCTTCCATTTTTTCATTCCTTTGGTTCTGTTTTATAATGTCCTGATTTCTCATAAAATCACTAGCTTCCACTTGCTCCAATCTAATTTTTAAAGTCGTATTTTCTTCAGTGGTCTTTTGGACCTCCTTTTCCATTTGGCTACTTCTGCCTTTCAAGGCATTCTTCTCCTCATTGGCTTTTTGGAGCTCTTTTGCCATTTGAGTTAATCTATTTTTTAAGGTGTTGTTTTCTTCAGTGTATTTTTCAGTATTTTTTTGGGTCTCCTTTAGCAAATCATTGACTTGTTTTTCATGGTTTTCTCACATCCTTTTCATTTCTCTTCCCAATTTTTCCTCTACTTCTCTAACTTGCTTTTCCAAATCCTTTTTGAGCTCTTCCATGGCCTGGGACCAGTTCATGTTTTTCTTGGAGGCTTTTGTTGTAGGCTCTATGACTTTGTTGTCTTCTTTGGCTGTATGTTTTGGTCTTCTTTGTCAGCAAAGAAAGAATCCAAAGTCTGAGACTGAATCTGGGTGTGCTTTCGCTGCCTGACCATATTCCCAACCAACTAACTTGACCCTTGAGTTTTTCAGTGGGGTATGACTGCTTGTAGACTAACGAGTTCTATGTTCCACGTTTGGGGGGGAGGTGCCAGCTCTGTCACCCCAGTACTCCTCCTTCCCCAAGAACCCCCAGCCCGAACTGGGCTTAGATCTTCAGCAGGCTCTTCACTCCTGCTCTGATCCGCCACTTAATTCCTCCCACCAGGTGGGCCTGGGGCCAGAAGCAGCAGCAACTGTAGCTGCCCCGCCTCTGCTGCCCCCGGGGCTGGAAGCCGAACCGCGAACTCCTTCCACTCCCGCAGCTTTTCCCACTAACCTTCTCAGCAGTCTTTGGTGTTTGTGGGTTGAGAAGTCTCGTAACTGCCGCAGCTCAGTGATTCAGGGCACTAGGGCATGCTCTGCCCGGTTGCTGGTCTTGTTGGTCCACGCCGCTCAGGCTGGGTTCTGCTCCACTCCATTCCCAGCTCCCAGCTCCCAGCTCCGTGTGGAATAGACCTCACCCAGAGACCATCCAGGCTGTCCTGGGCTGAAGCCCTGCTTCCCTCTGCTGTTCTGTGGGTTCTGCCGTTCTAGAAATGGTTCAGAGTCATTTTTTATAGGTTTTTGGAGGGGCTCGGTACGGAGCTCATTCTAGTCCCTGCTTACCAGCCACCATCTTGGCTCCGCCCCCCTCTTCTCTTATTTCTAAAGCTAATGTTTCTAGTACAATATTGAATAACAGTCACAATAATGAATATGTGCATTAGTAAGGCAAGATTCATGACCTTGAGGATGATCATAAACATGCCTGAATGGTTTGGAATCACAAAGTATGAAAAACTCTCTATGTAGAAGGCAGATTAAGTATAATATTTATTTAGACACCAGAGTTTCAAATCCCAAGACCAATAACTCCAATTCGATATAGCACTAATTATATTCCAAAATCAGTAAGCCTCCCTTAATGTAGCAACAAGGAAATTATAACATTGTATTATAGAGAGGAACCAAGTCATCCTGTAACTTTCCCCACCCACCCACCACTATGGCCTTCCTGTAAACAATCGCTTACGAATCCTAATTGTCTGCTTGCCTTCATCCTCTCCCACAGTTCTGAAAGCCCTTGCAGTTCTCAGAGTCCTTGCAGTCTCCTGGATTCTCTGGATTCTCAGGATTCTCATTTTTCCCATCTCTTAATGCAACAGATTCTCAGCACTTTGATCTTCTCAATTCTCTTGTCTGCACTCTTCGCATTGCAGTCTCTCTCAGTGATGGCAGCCTCAATGTCTTCTGAATGTTCACTTCTCAATTATCCTTCTCAATTTTGCTGCTCTCAGTTCTGCTGTTCTCAATTCTGCTGCTCTCTTTATATACAGTCCTAGTCAGCATCTGGTTGGCTAGAACTTAGGTCTCTGATTGGCTGCATTCCTGCACATCTGATTGGCTAGAACTCAGTGCACATATAATTGGCTCTTGTCTCAGCACCTCTTCTTAGGGCCCTGAGGGTTTCACATCATATTCCACACCCTTTGATCCCTTAAGGTAGAAGCTGCTAGATCTTGTGTTATCTTGATTGTGTTTCCACAACACTTGAATTGTTTCCTTCTCTTTGCTTGCAATATTTTCTGCTTAACCTGGGAACGCTGGAATTTGGCTACAATATTCCTAGTATTCCTTTGGGGATCTTTTTCAGGAGGCCATCGGTGGATTCTTTCAATTTCTATTTTACCCTCTGGTTCTAGATATTAGGGCAGTTTTCCTTGATAATTTCTGGGAAGATGATGTCTAGGCTCTTTTTAGATCATGGCTTTCAGGTAGTACAATAATTTTTAAATTATCACTCCTTAATCTATTATCCAGGTCAGCAGTTTTTCCAATGAGATATTTCACACTGTCTTCTATTTTTTCATCCTTTTGGTTCTGTTTTATAATTTCTTGATTTCTCATATGGTCATTACCTTCCATTTGCTCCGTTCTAACTTTTAAGGAATTATTTTTTTCAGTGAGTTTATGAACTCCTTTTCCATTTGGCCATTTCTGCTCTTTAAGGCATTCTTCTCCCCATTGGCTTTTTGGACCTCTTTTGCCATTTGGGTTAGTATATTTTGAGGTGTTATTTTCTTCAGTATTTTTGGAGTCTCCTTTAGCAAGCTGCTTATTCATTTTTCATGATTTTCTTGCATCAATCTCCTTTCTCCTCCCAATTTTTCCTCTACTTCCCTTAATTGATTTTCAACATTCTCTTTGAACTCTTCCACAGTCTGTGACCAATTCATATTTTCCTTGGAGTATTTTGACATAGGTGCTTTGACTTTGTTGTCTTCTGATTGTATGTTTTAACCTTCTTTGTCACCTAAGTAAGATTCTATAGTCTGAGTTTTTTATACTGTTTGCTCATTTTCCCAGCCAATTACTTGACTTTTCCCAGCCCCGTGTGATTGACCTTTCCTGTCAACCTTCCAAGTTATGTTGGGCTGGAAATGTGTTTCATGCTGTCATTTTGTGGGTTCTGTAACTCTAGAATTTGTTTAGAGCCATCTTGCAGGTATTTGGAGGGGTTTGAGGGAAAGCTCAAGCAAGTCCCAGGTTTTACTCCACTGTCTTGGCTCCACCCCCCAAAACTGGTTTCTTAATGTATGTCATGTTCAGAATAAGAAGACAAATAAAATCCTGGAACATGAAACAAAATTTTCATTAGTCAAACCATCAAGGAAAGTCCTAACATGGGCCTTAGCAAATGAACATTCATACCTCTCCTATTATGTCAAGAAAGTGGGTGGCTAAATTGGAAATTTGAATCCGGTTGCTATAAAGATATAGCAACTCTGCTAGCATGTGCTCATGACCAGAGGTTGGCAGTACACTATAAGGCCCTTCTACCTAAGAGCTGTCAAATCATTTAAAATTTCTGTCCAAACTGTCATTGCCAACCTTATATGAATGTTGTATATGCATGTGAGACTTGGAAAATTCCAAATATAGTTATTCTCTGGAGATAATTCATAAACGATTACATGATTTTTAAAAAAGACTTTTTTTCCTATCTTCCAACTGTAAGAATAATAAGAATCCAATCCTTTCACACAACAGCAGTATGAGATAATAAATGAAACTCCTTCTAGAGAGTATGGTCAATGTGGAAAAGGAAAGATATCAAAGAAGGTATGGGAAAATTCTTTACAGATCAACTTGTCATATACATAATGTGAGAGAAAAAAAGGACATCTAGTTTAACTCACTGATTTTACTGAGAAAGAAACTAACACACGCCCAAGATCATAGTAGTAGTAAGTGGCAGAGCTGAGCATGGCACCTAGGACTTAAGATTCCAAATCCAACACAATTTTGACTGTGCCACATTTTATAGATGAAGGAACTGAAGTTCAAAGAGGATAAGCAATTTACCAAAGATTACACAGATTCCAATTACCAGTGCTATAATTTGAACCCAGGTACCCTTATTTCAAATACATTTTTTTTGTTTGTTTGCTTGTTTGTTTTGTTTGGTTTTATCCTACCAGTCTACCATCCAAATAATTTTCCCTGGAATTAAATTCAGAAAAAGGGAATCAAAAATCCTCTGTGAGTTTTGGCTAACCTTACATAAGTACTCTCCTTTTCTGCATTTTCTCCTTTATTTTGCTCCATTGGTTCCCATCAAAGAAGTGAATAAAGCAGTGCAGATGTCAGTTTAGTTCAGTCTGTAATTAATTTGGCCCCACTAAAAGCAAGGTATAAGATGTCCTGACTACCCTCATTTTGATATTTTGTTTTTTTCAGATGTTTAGCATTGTGTCTCAAAGAAAGGAACACAATAGTTGCATTTAGGCCAAATAAGCTTTAACTAAATCCAAATCCATATGATGAACATTTTTAAGCATATAGTATGTGGAAGGTACTGGAATACAAAGATGGCAAAACACATATGCACACAAACATCATACCCTGAAGGAGTCTCCAATGTAGTGGAGTACATAGAGAAAGGAGGGAGAGTATAACGTGGAGAAGAAGGAAGCAAATTAGTAATTTTCTAACACCATTGTTCTTTTTTTATTAAGATTTTTTTTTAATTTTTAGATTACAGCACTCACTTCTGAATGATTTTGAGTACTAGATATTCTTTCCCCCCACCCCACTGCCTCCCCAAGATGACATGGAATCCAATATATCTTCTACATATAACTTCACATTGAACTTATGTACACAATAGTCAAGTGGTAAAGAAGAATTATGACCAATGGAATGAATCATGAGAAAGAAGAAACAAAACAAAATAAAACAAAAAAAAAAAACAAAAGAGAAAAAAAACGAGACAAAAAAAGGAGAGCAAACAGTTTGCCTCAATCTGCATTCAGTCTCCATAGTTCTTTCTCTGGATGTAAATAGCTCTTTCCATCATGAGTCCTTTGGAGTTGTCTTTGAACCGTGTATTGCTCAGAAGAGCAGGGTCTATCAAGGTTAGTCAACACAGAATTGATATATCGGTAGTTGTGTATAATGTTCTTCTAGTTCTGCTTGACTCACTCAGCATTATATTGTGTAGGTTTTTCTAGGTTATTATGAAGTCCATATCTTCCCCAATTCTTATAGCACAATGGTATTCCATTACATTCATATACCACAACTTGTTCAGCCATTTCCCAATTGATGGGCATCCCCTTGATTTCCAATTCTTTGCTACCACAAAAAGAGCTGCTATAAATATTTTTGTACATACGGGTCCTTTTCCCACTTGTGTGATCTCTTTGGGATACAACCCTAGAAGTGATATTGCTGGGTCAAAGGGTATGGACATTTTTATAGCCCTTTGGGCATAGTTCCAAATTGCTCTCCAGAATGGCTGGATCAGTTCACAACTCCATCAGCAATGTCACAGTGTTCCAATTTTCCCACATCCTCTCCAGCATTTATCATTTCCCTGTTTTGTCATTTTAGCCAATCTGACAAGAGAGATGTAGTACCTAAGAGTTGTTTTGATTTGCATTTCTCTAATCAGCGGTGATTTAGAGCATTTTTTTCATATGCCTATAGATATCTTTAATTTCTTCCTCTGAAAACTGCCTATTCATATCCTTTGACCATTTCTCAACTGGGGACTGACTTGTATTCCTATAAATTTGGCTCAGTTCCCTGAATATTTTAGAGATGAGGCCTTTATCAGAGACACTGGTTATAAAGATTTTCTCCAAATTTTCTGCTTCCCTCCTAATCTTTGTCACATTGACTTTTTATACAAAAACTTTTCAATTTAACATAATCAAAATGATCCATTTTGCATTTTGTAATGCTATCTATCTCTTGTTGGGTCATGAATTCTTTTATTTTCCATAAATATGACAGGTAATATATTCCTTGCTCTCCCAAACTGCTTATAGTGTCAGCCTTTATTGCTAAATCATGAACCCATTTTGACTTTATTTTGGTATATGGTGAAAGATATTGGTCTGTGCTCAGTTTCTGCCCTACCATTTTCCAATTATTCCAGCAGTTTTTTTTTTTTTTGTGAAATAGTGAATTCTTAGCCCAGAAGCTGTATTCTTTGGGTTTATCAAAGTGTAGATTTCTATAGTCATTGACTACTGTGTCTTGTGTACCTAACCTATTCCACTGATCCATGACTCTGTTTCTTAGCCAGTACCAGGTAGTTTTGATGACTGCTGCTTTATAGTACAGTTTAATATCTGGTATGGCTAGGCCACCTTCCCTAGCATTTCCTTTCATTAATTCCTTAGATATTCTAGACCTCTTGTTCTTCCAGATCAATTTTGTTATTATTTTATCCAGCTCTGCAAAATGTTTTTGGTAGCTTGATTGGTATGGCACTGAATAAATTAATTTAGATAAAATTGTCATTTTTTATTATATTAGTTCATGCTAGCCATGAGTAACTGATAGTTTTCCATTTATTAAATCTGACTTTATTTGTGTGAAAAGTGTTTTGTAATAACGTTCATATAGGACCTGGGTCTGTCTTAGCAGATAGACTCCCAAATATTTTATAATGTCTACAGTAACTTTAAATGGAATTTCTCTATCTCCTGTTGTTGTGCCTTGTTAGTAATGTATAGGAATGCTGAGGATTTATGTGGGTTTATTTCATATCCTGCAACTTTGCTAAAGTTGTTTATTATTTCAAGTAGTTTTTTACTTGATTCTCTAGGATTCTCTAAGTAAATCATATAATCTGCAAAAAGTGATAATTTAGTTTCTTCTTTTCCTATTCTAATTCCTTCAATTTCTTTTTCTCCTCTTTTTGCTACAGCTAACATTTCTAATACCAAATTGAATGATAGGGGTGATAATGGACATCCTTGTTTCACCCCTGATGTTACTGGGAAAGCATCTAGCTTATCCCCATTACAAATAATGCTTGTTGATGGTTTTAGGTAGATGCTATTTATAATTTTAAGGAAGATTCCATTTATTCCTATGCTTTCTAGTGTTTTTAATAGGAATGGGTGTTGTATTTTGTTGAAAGCTTTTTCTGCATCTATTGAGATGATCATATGGTTTCTGCTAGTTTTGTTGTTGATACAATCAATTATGCTGATAGTTTTCCTAATATTGAACAAGCCTTGCATTCCTGGAATAAATTCTACCTGGTCATAGTGTATTATTCTCATGATAAGTTGCTGCAATTTAGACTATTTATTTAAATGAACATATATATATATATATATATATATATATATATATATATATATAACTATTCTTGTCAGTAAAAAAGAAGCATTATTTTAAATAAAATACTTTTAATATTTCAATGAACTCAAAGATTTTATTTACTAAGTAGACTAGAATAAATTGAAAGTGATAATTTCACTCTATCAATGTGCTTCAAATTCTAATTTTTCACTGATTTTTCTCTATTTCATTTCTTTGCTACAAATTGCATCATATCTGTTATTTTTTCTAAATTTAATATACTAGGAAATTGTAAATACTTGAATTTTCTGGGCAGATTAATAATACAGAGTGATAGGCATCTCCTATTTGATCAGAAAAAAATCTCAGAGAAAGTTTGGCAAGGTAGTAGGCAATTCTTCAAAAATGGAATTTGGATGTCAATAACTGTTGGTAGAAGCTCTAAGTAGGATTAAAGAGTCGCTAAATAGGCAAAATGAAATACAACAGAAGTCAATTTCTATTTCTTAGAAATCAACATGTATGTAATGTTAAGACTTATGATGTTGCTAATTTCTTCAATAATCTATGTATAGTATATATTGGAATGATGGCAAATGCCTCAAAAAACTCTTTTGCCTTTTCTGTGCCAGGTTCAGAAAACAGCATGAAGTAAATATGTCCAAATATTTATCAGAGAAGATATACACAAAGAAAAAATGAAAATATTTCTTATTTGAGTACAGAATAGGAGAATGTCATAAATGTAAAAAGGCCAAGGCCATAGAGAGGGCACATCAATTACCCAGGCATTGGACAGATGGGATGCTTTTATGATGAATGCTAAAAAGTCACACTGAATACTTTCAGTAACATAAATGAAAGGTACAATGCACCATAAGCACCAAATAAAACCTAATGGCTGCACTGTTATTTCTATTACTATAGTCTGATACATTTCCTTTTTATGTTGTCAATGTGGAGTCGACCTTCCAAACATTTTTAATAACTGCTAGCAGTCAGTTTTATTCTACTACATCACTAATCCTTCTGAGCCATTGCTTTATATTATCATGTTTAGACAAATCTTATTTTCCTCTTTATATAACCAAAGCAAAGCCTCAATTTCAAAATGAGCACCTGTCAGACCTGGCAGGCTAATTTGTGTTGTTTTCCCAATTTCAATCTCTGTTTCAAGAAAGAAAAAGGAAATTGGAGGTGAACTTCTGTATAGTGTGTACCTCAGGGCCCTTTTCATGAGTCATAATTATTCGAGGTAATTTGCACAGGAAAAGGACAAAATGTACTTACCCACATACAGTACATTTAACCAATTAAATCTTTGGCCTATTGTCATACACAAAATGGCCCTGACACGGAAAAACTATTAGGATATAATTGACAAGAGAAGAGAAGGCATGCCTCACCTTGTGTCGTGGAGAAGAATTCATAATTCCAGAAAGCTTGACATGTCTATGTTTAATTAAAAGGAATTATTACAAGTTTCATTATATTACAGAGATCATTTTGACTACTGAAAATAATTCTCTTCTGTGAATTTTTATAGCAAGTTTTCAAAAGAAAGGTCTCCCTAGAATAATACCAGATATTCCTAAATTGTGTATATTTATTCTGTAGAAGGATGAATTTAGAACAAAATATCTGAGTTTTTGTAATTAATGGATTTTAGAGAGTCAATAATAGTTTTGGGAAAGAGGGTATTTTTACCTATGTGTTGACATCCCTCAGATACATAAAAGTGATTGCTAGTAATGCTATCCCATGACCTAACTAAACATTTGAACATACTGTGCTCCCAATTACACAACAAAATATGATATTTGTTCTTTTTGCAGTTATTATTGTTACTTATATATTTTAGCCAAAATGCTACATTACACCTCATATGTAGTTTGAATTGGATTGTGAACTCCAGATCTTTTTTTGTGCAAAATCAGTCCATCCAGACATACTTGTTCAATTGTATTTTTCCCTAAAAAGAATTCAAATAAGAGACAAAAAAATACAAATTTACTAAGCACCTACAGTGTACAAGACACTCTTTCATTCTCAAAGGGGACCTTGACATCAGGAAGGTGATGCCATGACTTGCAAGTGAATTGGATCTAAGAGACGGTGACCCTGCAATCTTGAAGGATTTGACATCATGGTGAAAGACTAAACATATCCTATCATCATATAAATGCTTTGGGCCTTTTCCTAGTGATAATCTAAGCGCCTTCAAAGTACTAGGATAGCTAAAGATGAAAAAACTCATCACTATTCACTGGCAACTACATGATGAACTCTTTATTCATGGATACCCATGATACAAAAGGAAATGACAAATGGTCCTTAGCTGTATATGGCCCATTCTGCTTCTAGAGTGAATGTTGCTCACAGGGAATAGAATGCTAATAATGACATAATTTTTAGACCATCTATGAATATTAACTTAACTTTTGGTACTCTAAACATAATATTTGTAACTGTAACTCATGAGACCTTTCTCAGTATTAGGGTAGTTGGAGGGAATACACACACACACACACACACACACACACGCACACACACACACATATATATATATATATATATAGAGAGAGAGAGAGAGAGAGGGGGGTGAGATAGAGAGAGAGAGAGAGAGAGAGAGAGAGAGAGAGAGAGAGAGAGAGAGAGAGGGTATAGGTATGAGTTGAATATGAAGAGATGATATCTAAAAAATAAAATTAAGGGGTGAGAGAGGAATGTACTGGGAGGAGAAAGGCAGTCATAGAATGGAGTAAATTATCTCACATAAAAGAGGTAAGAAAAATTTTTTACAATGGAGGAGAAGGAGGACATAAGACAGAATGAGTGAATCTTACTCTCATGAGAATTTGCTCAAAGAAGGAATAACATACACACTTAATTGGGTATGGAAATCTATCTTACTCTACAAGAAAGGCAGAAGGGGATGGAGGGAGGCGATAGAAGGGAGGGCAGATTGGGGGAGGACACAATCATATGCAAACACTTTTGAGAATGGACAGGGTAAAAGGAGAGAATAGAATAAATGGGGGGCTGGATAGGATAAAGGGAACTATAGTTAGTCTTTCACAACATGACACTTATGGAACTGTTTTGCATGACTACGCATGTAAAACCTATATTTAATTTCTTGCCTTCTCAATGAAGATGGGTGGGGAGAGAGGAGCGGAGAGAATTTGGAACTCAAAATTTTAAAGACAAATGTTAAAAATTGTTTTTAGATGTGACTAGGAAATAAGATATATAGGTATTGGGGTATAGAAATCTATCTTTCCCTATAGGAAAATAGAAGGGGAAGGGGATAAGAGAAGGGGGAGAGCTGATAGAAGAGAAGAAAAATTGGGGGAAGGAGTAATCAGAAGCAGTACACTTTTGAGGAGAGACTGTGAAAAAATGAGACAGAATAGAATAAATAGGCATAGGGGGAAATAGGATGGAGGGAAATACAGTTAGCAATAGTAACAGTGAAAAAAATTTTTGAAGGAAGTTTCTCTGATGAAAGCCCCATTTTTCTAATATAGAGAGAATTGTGTGAAATAGGCCACTTCCCAATTGATAAATGATCAAAAGATATAGCCAGTTTTCAGATGAAATAATTAAAGATATCTATAGCCATATAAAAAAGATTTTAACTGCCTATTGGTTGGAGAAATGCTATTTAAAACAATTCTGAGGTACCACCTCATACCTATTAGATTAGATAATAGGACAGGAAAAGGTAAATGACAAATTTTGGAGGGGATGTGGCAAAAATGAGATGTTAACATACTGTTGTCAGAGTTTCAGATTGATTAAACCATTCTATAGAGCAATTTGGAACAATGCCCAAAGTGCTATAAAACCCTTTCACATAGTAAGACCACCACTATGTCTGTATCCCAAAAGAAATAAAAAACAAAAAGGAAAAAGACCTATATGTACAAAAATATTCATAGCAGCTCTTTTCTGGGGGTAAAGGATTAGAAACTGAGGAGATGCCCATCAATTGGGGAATAGTTGAATAAGCTAGGGTATGTAGTTATGATAAAATACTATTGTACTATAAGAAATGATGAGCAGGATGCTCTCAGAAAATCCTAGGATGACTTACAGGGGTTGATGCAAAGTGAAATGTACTGTTTACAAAGTAACAGCAATATTATAAGATGATCAGCTGTGAATGTCTTAGCTATTCTCAGCAATACAATGATCCATGACAACTCTGAAAGACTTAGGCTGAAAAATGCTATCCATCCCCAGAGAAAGAACTGATGGTGTATGAATACAGATTGAAGCAACTTTTTTTCATTTTATTTTTATTGTTTTTTGTCTATATTTTCTTTCACAACATGACTATTATGGCTTTGTTTTGCATGACTGCTCATACATAACCTACATAGAATTTCTTGCCTTCTGAATGGGGACTGGGAGGAGGAGGGAGAGAATTTGGAACTCAAAGTTTTAAAAAAACAAATATTAAAAATTGTTTTTACACATAACTGGGGAAAAATTAAATACTAAATAAATACACAAAAGTAAGCTTTGAACTGCACTCAAAGCTCATCAGTACTCTTTCTGAAGGTAGATAGCATTTTATCATCATGAGTACTCCGGAATTGTTTTTGCTAAGTCTTTCACAGTTGATCATCCCTACAGTACTGCTATTACTGTGTACAATGTTCTTCTGCTTCCATTCCCTTCACTTTGCATTAGTTCATGTTTTTGTTTTTGTTGTTTTGTTTTGTTTTCTAAGCCTGTTATACTCCTCATTTCTTATAGCATAATAGTGTTCCTTAACAGTCATACACCACAACTTGGTCAGACATTCCCCAGTCATTAGCCATCACCTCAATTTGCAATTCTTTGCCACTACAAAAAGACCTACCATAAATATTTTTGTACAAATTGTACATATTTGTACAAAAGTCCTTTTCCATTTTCTTAGATCTCTTTATGATACAGATCTAGTAGTGGTATTGCTGGGTCAAATGGCAACAGTTTTATAGCCTTTTGGGTATAAAGGAACTTGTTTCTAAAAGGATAGGTTCTGGCTCCTTTTTAAAGAACAAATAGAAGAGGTAAAAGAATCAGGTTCATGTATTCAAAGGCAGTGATATAATTTTATGACATATTTGTTCATCTTATATTGAAATGATCATTATGTATATTTCTAAAAAGATACCAATGCAGATGATTGTAACTTAAGCACTAACATCTGTTTCCAAGCATGGAGAGGGAAAAAAATTCTGTGATAAAAGTGATGAGAACCTCCAAATTAAATCAATATATTGTTTAATATTAAATAACTTCACTAAAATGGGTTTAGGGGACTATGGCAAAATAAGTGTTGGAAAATTAGTTGTTGGTGTATAAGTGTGTGTGTATGTGTATGAGCTCCAAATATTTTAAGACTACAAAGAATTGCACACCTGTAGGACCCCCTCTTCTTGATACTCTATTTTCTCTTGTGACACCACTTTTTCTGGTTTTCTGCCTACAGATTGGACCACTATATCTCAGTCTCCTGGTCACTCCAGCTAAGCATGGGTGTTCAACAGGACTCTATTCCAGGTTTTCCTCTCTTCTTCCTCTATGATATTTCATTTGGTATTCTTATCAGCTCCCATAGATTCACTTATCATTTCTATACTTCTGATACTCAAATCTACTTATCCAACCTAACCTCTTTGCTGACTTCCAGTCTTGTATCTCCAAATATCTATTAGACATCATATATTGGATGTCTTATAGATAGCATAAAGTCACCATGCCCCTTCTAACCCTCCCTGTTTCTGAATTTCCCTTTTCCTGTTGAGCATACTTCCATCTTCTCAGTCACCCAAGTTAATCACTCAGATATCACCTTCAACCCTTCACTCTTTTAACCACGATATCCAATTTATTGACAGGACCTTTCAATTTTACCATCATAATATCTCTTAGATGTCTATCTCTTTCGATATAGCTACCAGTCTAATGCAGGCTTCATCACCTTATACCTATATTACTGTAATATCCCACTGGTTGGTCTCTTGGCCTCAAGTTTTTCCCCAAGTCAGTCCATCCTCCATTCAGCTGTCAAAGTGATCTTCCTAAAGTATAGTTCTGACAGTATCACCCCTACTTGATAAAATCCATTGGCTCCCTATCACTTCCAAAATCAAATATAAAATATTCTACTTAGCATTCAAAGACCTCCATAACTCTACCTTTTCAGTCTTCTTACACTTTCCTGTGTGCCCTGTGCTCTGCAATGCAGTGACACTACATCCTGTTTGTTCCCTAAAGAGATGTTTCATTGTCTGACTGAGCATTTTTGATGGCTGTCCCCCATGCCAAGAATACTCCAAAAATTAAGAAGAGATTAACATTCTGAGATTTTTGTTAATTTCAGGGGTTTTTCCCCTTACTTTCCTCTATTGCTCAGTTCATGATTTCCTCCCCTTTAACAGTGACTATCAACTGGCACTATAAAGGAATCTAAAACTTGGAATGTGAGAGACAAAAGCTTGCAAACAAGAATAATCTATTTGACAAAGCTAAGTGTAACACTACCACAGAAAATGGACCATTAATTGACTAGAGGATTTCCAAGCATTCTTGATGAAAAGGAAAGAACTGAATTGATATTTGAAATAGAAATGCCAGAAATAAGGACAACATAGAGTGATACAGATACTTGTTTAATGGAAAAGTAGCATATAGGATAAATAATTTCAATATCTTCTGAGGACACAAGTTAAAGATAATAAAGAAAAGGAAAATTGACAGATTCTATTTTGTTCTATTTTTATGATAACAAAAAAAAGATTAAATGGAGGGAATAAGGTACTAAAGGAGAAAAAGGGAAGAAATATTGCTATTACATATTAGAGATAAATAAAATGAAGAGTCTATAGTTATGAAGGAAAATGTGAGTAAGTAGTAGGGGGCATGGATATAGTGTGAACTCATTTTCATCTGTACTAAACAAAGGAAGAATGCTGAGAGATAGAGATAGAGGGAAAAAGTGAGTGAGGGTGACAGAGAGATCAGTATAGAAATACATTAAATTCAAAAGGAAAATAAAAGGGAATGGAAACAAGGGAGAAGGAAAAAAGGATTAAATAGAGAGGATAGAGAATAGAAAAATAGAAAATAAAGAATGGAATAATAAAAACCTTGGGTTATGGATGGGTAAGGGGAAGATCTCAACTGCAACTTAAAGGAAAGCAGCTGTTTCACTTACAATATCATGTGTTAGGCAACTTCTCTCTCTTTTTCCACCTCCTTCTTATTTATAAAGAGAGAGGTGGAAGCAAAGAGAATAAAAAGGACAAGAGGATAGGGTGAAAAGATGTATACAATTAAGTATCATAACTTTTAAGCCAAATGGGCTGAACTCCCCCATAAAATGGAAAAGAAGAGTAGGATGGATTGGGAAGCAGATTCCAAAGCTATATTATTTACAAGGAACAAATCTGAAACACAAAGATTCAAATAGAACTAAAATGAGAAAATAGAGCAAAAATTAGTATGCTTCAGTTCAATTTTAGAAAAAGAGGTAGCAAGCTCAATTAAAGGTGTTGTAATTCAGTTATTTCAGTTGGAGTCAACTTTTCATGACTCCATTTGAAGGTTTCTTGGCCAAGAAGCAATTTCTAAGTAATATTTGATATTTTCCTGGTTTTTTCTTTCTTTTTAAAACCATGTCCTTGTTTGTTTGATAATTCTTTGTTAGACTGAATTTATAAAGAAAGAAAAAACCAGCAAAATATCAAATATTACTTAGAGAAGCCAGATATACAAAATTATGTGAGAATGCCAAATACCAGAAATTGACACAAATATATAAATATGAATGGTCTTTTCCTAACACATAAGTGGTTAAAAGATATGTCCAAGCAGTTTTCAAAATAATTACAACACAAAATGACCATAAGAAAGTGTCTTCCAAATTACAAATGGGAATGCAAATAAAAATAATTATGAATTCTCACCTTACATCATGCAAACTGGTGAAGATGACAAAAGATAGGGACAGTTAATTTCAGAAGAACTATGGGTAGACAGGACCATTGATATATTCTTGGTAGAACTGTGATACATTCCAGATCATAATTATCAAAAATATAGATTTTACTAAGAATTATCACAAAAAAGTGAATGAGAATTCCTGTGACTTGGAACATGCACTTAGCCCAACACAGGAATATATATATATATATATATATATATATATATATATATATATACACACATATATATATATATATATATATGTGTGTGTGTGTGTGTGTGTGTGTGTGTGTGTGTGTAAAATTACATAGTAGAACAAATTGTGTTATCAAGGAAGCTCAACTGAATTTTATTGGTGTATAGCTGAAATGTTCTATGACATATTAATGCAATGGAATATTATCTTGTAGTAAGAAAAAAGAAGTGAATACAATGAGGAGTTCAGGAAAATGCAGGAAGATTTTATGAACTGATACAGAGTGAAATAATTAGAACCAAGAAAACAATAGAAATAGTGACCACAGCAATGTAAGTGAAACATTCATTAAAAGCAAGCTGAATTTTGAGTTAAGTGAAAAATTAAGTCCAAGAGAAGATACTAAACCTCCCTCTGCACTTAAAGGAAGAGGACTATTCTGGAAGGATGTTGTTTACAATGTCAGATATTGTTTCTCTATCAAATGCTTCACTTTGGTCATTTTCCCTTTTTTCTCCAAAGATTTTCCCATCTCTACAGGAAATGAAAAATGGCTATCATGTATTGACCAAAGGCATTAATTATACTTTATTTTAAATAAAACATTAGCCAGAATAGTTCGAGTGATAACTTTATTTGTAGAAATGAAAGTCATCATTGAAATTTTCCCCAAGAAAAAGAACTACATCCACACAAAGTTCCAGGTGACATCATTTTTTTTACAACTAATTCATTTTAAAGCCTTAACCTTCTAAAATAGCTCCAGTATAACAGTAAAGTATTGGACAGGTACACACACATATTTATATCTATACATATATCTATACATATATATATATATATATATATATATATATATATATATATATATATATATGGGTGTGTGTGTATATTTAGTTTTCTGTGTGTGTGTGTGTGTGTGTGTGTGTGTGGCATCAGCTTAGGCAAAAGAACTGAAAATACTAAAATCTTCAATATTCATTTCCCCAAATGAATCCAGATAAGTTTATTCTTCAGGTTTAAGTGTGAAACTAGTATTAATGCAGAGAAGGTTTTGTCTGAATCTGTATCTCCATGATACAAAAACAAGCAGTGGGAAAGAAACCTCTCAGTCATCTTTTGTTTTGTTCTTATGGTGCCAAAACAAATAAATAAACAGATTTTACTGATTGTTTCAGTAGAATTTATTAAATCACTCAATATTTTTGTATTATACATGTGAATATTCCCAAAGCACCTTGTGTGAAAGCAAAAAACATAATCATTGTATGTGAACTGTGAGTACTGACCATGTGCTTGGTTTGTTGGTGAACTGAAAGAAGAAGACAGAGTCTCTGAGTGACAGAAATTGTCATTTGGAACATACAACTGAAAAACAAAATGACCATACAAAGTACCAATTAAGTGGAAGAGACAATAGGTACCAAAGGAGTTAGGAGAATTAGGAGGATTAAGAAATTATCTTTGGGGAGCCAAGATGGCACTGTGAAAGGTAGGACCTATGGGAGCTCTATCACAAATTCTGTCAGATACTTCTAAAAAAGTGAATCTGAGCAGATTTGAGAGAGTTAGAAGCCACTAGTAGACTGAGTGGGACAGGAGCTCCTGGCACACAGAACAGCAACAGACCACACCAAATGGGAGCAGGAGTGGAACCCAGCCAGCAAGCCAAGCTGGGAGAGCGCTGGGCTTGCAAAATGCAGAAGCAAGAACAGGCCCAGGGCTGAAGTACCAACTATGGCAGTGATCATCAGACCTCTCAGCCCAGGACAGGAATCTGTCAGAGCTATGGGAGACAGCAGCACAGAGACTGCAGCCTCTGCTACAGCTACTCCTGAGGCCTCAAGCCCACAGTCTAAAGGTTTGAAACTCACCTTCTTGAACTTCTGGGAGGTGTGATGACCAGGTAAAATGTCTCTTGTCCCTCCCTTTCTCACTCAGATAATACACCCTTGGGAGAAATCCTGAAATAGAGGAACCAGAAGTGGGGCTTCAGTAGCCTTTTAGCTCATGAACTTGAGGAGAGGGCAGTTCTTTTGGTGGTGGAAGGAAACTAGTGCAGGAAGAGAGGTCCCAACAGGCCCCACCTCAGCAGAACAGTGGAAGTTCCTGAACCCCAGTGGGGTGGAGTTTGCAAATGTCAACACCAGGACCTCAGACCGGCCTTTGCACAGACGGGGAGGTGGCAGACACCAGCACAGACCACAGCTGAGACCACCCACACTGTAGAGCAGCCTTAGGGGAAGAGGAGACTTCCAGCAGTCAGACCACAACTTCCCAAACCTCATGAAACCAGAGGCCATAGCACACAAAGTCAGTGAACAGGCCCACAGTTCCCAGCACAAGAAGCTCGGGACCGAGCCCCCTGAGCCCCAGAAGCAGATATCCATTTTAGAAGCCAATGGGGAAAAAACATGAAAAAACAGACCAGAAAACCACAGACTATTGATTCCTATTATGGAGACAGGGAAGATCAAAATAACAATTCAGAAGAGGACAGTATTGACACTATACCCACATCTGAAACCTCAAAAGGGAATATGAACTGGTCTCCAGCTCAAAAAGCATTACTGGAAGAACTCAAGGAGGACGTTAAAAACCAAACTAGAGAGGTAAAAGGAAAAAATGGAAAAAAATGGTAAAAAATTCACTGATGGGAACAAATCTTCAAAAAGTAAAATTGGCGGTATGGTTAAGGATGTTCAGAATATAATTGGAAAGAATACTTAATTGAAAAGTAAAATTAACCAAATGTAAAAGGAGGTAGATAAGTTAATGAAGAAAACAATTCAATAACAATTAGAATTGGGCCAGTAGAAGCTAATGAGTCTACGATACATCAAGAATCAGTGAAACAAAATCTAAAGAATGAAAAAATAGAAGAAAACATGAAATATCTGATTGGAAAAACAACTGACTTGGAAAATAGACCCAGGAGAGATAATCTAAGAATTATTGGTCTACTTGAAAGCCATGATGAGGAAAACAGCCTTGACAGTATGTTCCAAGAAATCCACAAGAAAAACTTCCACGTGGTCCTAGTACCAGAGGGTAAAACGTCATTGAAGGAATCCATCAATCACCCTCTGAAAGAGATCCCAAATTGAAAACTCCAAGGAATATTGTAGCCAAATTCCAGAATTATCAGGTCAAGTAGAAAATACTACAAGCATCCAAAAAGAAACAATACAAATATTGCAGAACTACAGTCAGGATCACGCAGGATCTCGCAGCTTCTACAACAAAAGAAAGGAGGAATTGGGATATGATATCCTGAAAGGCAAAGGAGCTTGGACTACAACCAAGGATCAAGTACACAGCAAAACTGAGCACAAGTTTTCAGTCAAGGTGATGGACATTCAATGAAATAAGGGTTTTCCAAACCTTCCTGATAAAAAGGTCAGAGCTCAATGGAAAATTTGATCTTCAAATACCAAACTCAAGCAAGACATAAAAAAGGTAAACAGGGGAAAATCTATGTTATTCAATAAAGGAAAATTGTTTACATCATTATATAGGATTACATTGATTTTATATGTTATACACATGTCAATCTTGAGAATGGTACAGTTATTATGAGAGATGAAAGGTATATACATAGACTGAGGGTGTCAGTATAAAGTAACTGATGTGATATAAAAACATAACTAAGGGGTACAAAGGGATTAATCTGGGAGAAGAGGTAGAGGAGGAGGTAGAAATGGGGAAATTATGCCACATGAAGAGGCAAAAAAACATAGAGGGAAAGAAGAGAGGGAGAAAAGCAGCATTTGAGCTTTACTCTTGTTGGATTTGGTTCAAGGAGGGAATAACATACCCTGATTAGTATAGAAATCAAATTTGTGCTACAGGCTGTAGGAGGGGAAAGGGGAAAGAAAAGGGGGCAGGGGGCAATAGAACTGAGGGAAGAAGTAGCAAGAGGAAAAGGGTAATATAATGGAGAGGTGTCATTAGGTAGGGAAAATTGAGGAAGAAGGTAGTCAAAAGCAAAACTCTTTTGAGGAGTGGAAGGGAGAAGGGAGAAATAAAAGCACAGATGGGGGGAAATAAGATGGAGAAAAAGACACAGATATTAATCATAACTGTGAATGTGAATGGGATGAACTTTCCCATAAAACAGAGGTGGATAGCAGAATGGATTACAAACTATAATCTTAGAACATGTTGTTTACAAGAAATATATCTGAAACAGGGGGATACACACAGGGTAAAGGTAAAAGGCTGGAGTAGAATACATTATGCTTTAGATAAAGTAGAAAAAAGCAGGGGTAGTAATCCTAATCTCAGACAAAGCAAAAGCAAAGACAGATATGACTAAAAGAGATAAGGAAGGAAACTATATCCTGCTAAAAGGCACCATAAACAATGAAGCAACATCGTTACTTAACATATATCCACCAAGTGGCATAGCATACAAATCCTTAGAGGAGAAGTTAAGGAAGTTACAGGAAGAAATAGACAGCAAAACTATACTGGAGGGAGACCTCAAACTTCCCCTCTCTGAACTTGATAAATCTGACCTCAAAATAAACAAGAAAGAAGTTAAAGAGGTGAATAGAATTTTAGAAAAGGCAGATATGATAGACCTCTGGAGAAAACTGAATGGGGATAAAAAGGAATACATTTTTTTTCTCAGCCATACATGGCACATACTCAAAAATGACCATGTACTAGGGTACAAAAACCTCATAATGCAGTGCAGAAAGGCAGAAATAGTCAATTCATCCTTTTCAGATCATGAGGCAATTAAACCTATTTGTAATAAAGGACCATAAAAAGAGAAACTAAAAATTAAATGGAAACTAAATAATCTAATCCTAAAGAATGAGTGGGTTAGGGGCAGCTAGGTGGCACAGTGAGCACAGCACCAGCCCTGAAGTCAGGAGGACCTGAGTTCAAATCTGGCCTCAGACATTTGACACATGTATTAACTGTGTGACCTTGAGCAAGTCACTTAACCCCAATTTCCCTGCCAAAAACAAAAAAAACAAAACAAAACAAAAAAAAATGAGTGGGTTAAAGAACAAATCATAGAAACAAGTAATAACTTCATTCAAGAGAATGAATGTAATGAGACAACATATCAAAACTTATGGGATGCAGCAAAAGCAGTTCTTAGGGGAAGTTGTATATTTCTAAATGCTTACATGAATAAAATAGAGAAAAAGGAGAGCAATGAATTAGGCATACAACTGAAAAAGAAAGAAAAAGAACAAATTGAAAATTCTCAAATACCAAATTAGAAATACTGGAAACCAAAGGACAGATTAATAAAATTGAAATCAAGAAAACTATTGAACTAATAAATAAAATTAAGAGCTGGTTTTATGAAAAAACCAACAAAACCCATAGACCTTTGGTCAATTTGATTTTAAAAAAGAAGAAAACCAAATTACCAGTTCAAAAATGAAAAAGGGTGAATTCACCTCCAATGAATAGGAAATTAAAACAATAATTAGAAATTATTTGCCCAACAGTATGCCCATAAATATGACAACCTTAGGGAAAGGATGAATATTTACAAAAATATAAATTGCCCACATTAACAGAAGAGGAAGTAAAACACCTAAAAAACCCCATCTGAGGAAAAGAAATTGAGCAAGCCATCAATGAACTCCCTAGCAAAAAATCTCCAGGGCCAGATGGTTTTACATGTGAATCCTATCAAACATTTAAAGAACAATTAATTACCATACTTTATAGACATTTTGGGAAAATAGGTAAAGAAGGAATCCTACCAAATTCTTTTTATTTCACAAATATGGTACTAATACCCAAACCAGGAAGAGTCAAAACAGAGAAAGAAAATTACAGCGCAATTTCCCTAATGAATATTGATGCACAAAGTGTAAATAAGACATTGGCAAAAAGACTGCAGCAACTTCTCATGAGAATAATACATTAAGACCAGGTAGGATTTATTCCAGGAATCCAAAGCTGGTTCAATATTAGGAAATCTATCACCGTAATTGATCATATAAGCAAAAAAAAACTAGTGGAACCATGTGATTATCTCACTACATGCAGAAAAAGCTTTTGACAAAATACAACATCCATTCCTATGAAAAACACTAGAAAGGAAAGGAATAAATGGAATCTTCCTTAAAATTATAAGTAGCATCTACCTAAAACCATCAGCAAGCATTATTTATAATGGGGATAAGATCAGGGGTGAAACAAGGATGTCCATTATCACCCCTATTATTCAATTTGGGTACTAGAAATGTCAGCTTTAGCAATAAGAAAAGAAAAAGAAATTGAAGGAATTAGAATAGGCAAAGAAGAAACCAAGTTATCACTCTTTGCAGACAATAGGATGATTTACTTAGAGAATCAAGTAAAAAACTACTGGAAATAATTTTTTAAAACTTTAGCAAAGTTGCAGGATATAAAATAAACCCACTTAAATCCTTGGCTTTCCTATATATTACTAACAAAGCCCAACAGCAAGAGATAGAAAGAGAAATTACATTTAAAGTTAGACACTATCAAATATTTGGGACTCTACCTGCCAAGACAAACCAAGGGCCTCTATGAACATAATTATGAAACACTTTTCACACAAATAATGTCAGATCTAAATAAATGGAAAACATCAGTTGCTCATGGTTAGTCTGATCTAATATAATAAAAATGACAATTTCACCTAAATTAATTTACTTATTCAGTGCCATACCAATCATACTACCAAAAATTATTTTACAGGGCTGGATGAAATAATAACAAAATTCATCTGGAAGAACAAAAGGTCCAGTATATTAAGAGAATTAATGAAAAGAAATGCTAGGGAAGGTAGCCTAGCCACACCAGATATTAAACTGTACTATAAAGCAGCAGTCATGAAAACTATTTGGTACTGGCTAAGAAGCAGAGTGGTAGATCAGTGGAATAGGTTAGGTATACAAGATGCAGTAGTCAGTGACTATAGCAATCTACTCTTTGATAAACCCAAAGAATCCAGCTTCTGGGCTAAGAATTCACTATTTCACAAAAGCTGCTGGGAAAACTGGAAAATCACAGGGCAGAAACTGGGCATAGACCAATATCTTATACAGTATACCAAAATAAAGTCAAAATGGGTTCATAATTTAGGAATAAAGGCTGATACCATAAGCAATTTGGGAGAGCAAGGAATATTTTACATGTCATATTTATGGGAAAGGAAAGAATTCATAACCCAACATGAGATAGAGAGCATTACAAAAATGCAAAATGGATAGTTCTGATTATGTTAAATTGAGAAGTTTTTGTATAAACAAAGCCAATGCAACTAAGATTAGGAAGGAAGCAAAAAAATGGGAGCAAATCTTTACAACCAGTGTCTCTGATAAAGACATTGTGTCTAAAATATACAGGGAACTGAGCCAAATTTACAGGAATACAAGTCATTCCCCAATTGAGAAATTGTCAAAGGATATGAACAGGCAGTTTTCAGAGAAAGAAATTAAAGATCTCTGTAGTCAAATGAAAAAATGCTCTAAATCACTATTGATTAGAGAAATGCAAATCAAAACAACTCTTAGGTAGAACATCTCACCTGTCAGATTGGCTAACATGACAAAACAGAAAAATGATAAATGCTGTTCAGGATGTAGGAAAATTGGAACACTGTTACATTGTTGGTGGAGTTGTGAACTGATCCAGCCATTTTGGAGAACAATTTGGAACTATGCCCAAAGGACTATAAAAATGTTCGTACCCTTTGACCCAGCAATACCACTTCTAGGGCTATACCCCAAAGAAATCATATAAGTGGGAAAGGAACCCTTATGTACAAAAATATTTATAGCAGCTCTTTTTGTAGTGGCAAAGAATCGGAAGTCAAGGGGATGCCCATCAATTGGGGATTAACTAAACAAATTGTGGTATATGAATGTAATGGAATATTATTGTGCTATAAGAAATGAGGAGCAGGTGGACTTCATTATAACCTGGAATGACTTACATGAACGATGCTGAGTGAGGGGAGCAGAACCAGGAGATCATTATACATGATTACAGACACACAGTATCTATAATGACTAACCCTGATAGACTTGACTTCTCTCACCAATGCAAAGTTCAAAGACAGCTCCAAAAGAGTCTTGATGGAAAAAGCTATACACATCCAGAGAAAGAATTATGGAGTCTGAATGCAGATTCAGGCAAACTACTTGCTCTCTTCTTTTTCCTTCTTTTTTGGTTTCGTTTCTTCTTTCTCATGATTCATCCCATTCATTATAATTCTTCTTTACAACTGAACTATTATATAATAAGTTCAATGTGAAGGTATATGTAGAACCTACATTGTATTACATGCCATTTTTGAAAGTAGGGGGAGGAGAGGGAAAGAGAGAAAATTTGGGACTCCAAAACTTGTGGAACAGAGTGTTGTAAACTAGAAATAAAAAATAAATTTATTATAAGAAGTCCCTTTTGCTAGAAAAAAGAAATTATCTTGGGTAGTAAGGAATGTAAACAGCTTTAAGGATGGAGTAGGATCAGAGTAGTAGAGAGTAGTAAGGACTGACATTATAAGTATAGTGAAGGCATAAGTAAAGCTTTGTTTTACTGTACCATCAGTCAATAGGTACTTATTAAGCACCTATTATGCACAAGCGCTTGCTGAATTCGGAAGATACAAAGAAAGGCAAAACTACTTGCCTTTGAGGACTTCACAGTCTATGTGAGGGGGTGGGGAAGGCTTAGGGAGAGGCAACATACAAACAGCCATGAACAAATTATATCTGTGATAAAAAAGGAAATAAACACAGAGATGGCACTGTAAATAAGAGGGATTAGGAAAGACAAACCTCTAGAAGGTGGGATTTTAACTGAGATTTGAAGGAAGCCAGATAAGCTGGGAAAGCATGGAAGACAGCCACTTAAAATGTCTGGAGCAGCATATTAGAAGCAAAACATAAGATTCACAAATAACCTAATATTAAAATATACCAATCAATCAGCATTAAAGACACATTATGTGCTATGGAACTAGGCGCTTGAGACAGAAACCTAAAGATAAAATTATTCCACTTCTCAAGGATCTTAATTCACCACTATCATGTGAGATAAGTTGCCCATTAATAAACATATAACATATATATATGTATATATATATATATATATATATATATATATATATATATATATATATATAGTAATCAAGAAAAAGGGTGTGGAAAGTATGCTTGAATTGTCTTAAAGGAAGTGAGGGAATTTATGAGGCAATGGTAAGGTCAAAAAGCATTTCAGGTATAGGAGACACCAGTTCAAAGGCACAGAGAAAAGAGATAAAGAGCTATGTTTGCGAAAGAGAAAGGGCAATTTGGTGGGATGATAGAAAGCAGGAAAAGGATCTTGGAATATATTTTGGAGCCATGTATTGAAGTGGTTTTATAGACAAATAGTAAAAATTATATTTTTTCTAGAGCCAATGGTGAGACATTTGACTTCACTGAGTAGGGAGATGACATGACCAAGACCTGCAGTTAAGGAAAATTCATTTGGAAGCTGTGTGAAAGATGGATTAGAACGGGCAGTGATTTGAGTTAGGGAGATCAATTTTTAGATGATTGCAATAGTTTATGGGTGAATTGATGTTAACCTGAACTAATATATGAGAGAAGTGACATGGGGAAGGGGGTATGGGATGTTGTGGTATTAGAGACATCAAGGGTAAGATTGGTTACTAGCAAATGATTAGATATGTGCGGTGAGGGTGTATAAGCACTTGAAATTTTGCTAAAGTTATAATCCTGGGTGGTGAAAAGGATGGCCTACTACATTCAGCAAAAATGGGTTTCTTAGTTTTCTTCAGGTATTACTTAAAGTTTGACCTTCTGCAGGCAGCTATTTCCAATCCTCTTTAATCTTAGTGAGCTATCTCTGAGACTATCCTTAACTTATCCATCTCTTTTTTTGTTTATGGTTGTTTGTGTGTTGTCTCTCTCATTAGACTGTGAGTT